>NC_135334.1:77527302-77617708 GCF_023851605.1 Tamandua tetradactyla | reverse complement strand
CCAATGTATTCAGTTTCATGATGCTAAGAGAGGGTAGTGGAAATAGAGTGTCCTTTCCAACAAGAAGTGATTTAAAACTCTCTGTCTATGTGGATCCATGGAATTTTTTCACATGCATCTGTCTGTTTCCGGAAATCCCTTTGGTGGTGGTCCACTTTGAGCAACTGATATTAAACAACTTCCAATATTTAGAAATAACTACCCAGTCTTCTATATGGGCTGACTGAAGGAAGCATTTTTACTCAAAGTTGAGAAGCATGATTTTACATAAAATGAATTAACACTGGTTCCTACCCCCTATACTGCTCACATACATGTATTATAAGCATTAAGAGGATCCATATAAGCTTTGAAGTTTTACATAAGAAAAGAGTTATCGACTTAAGAAGGATACTTAACTAGTTTCTGAAAAAGGATCAATGTATTTTGCATTATTACTGGTGCTGCGGCTATTCTTATTATTGCACAATTATACACGGAGTTGGGAGCTCTGCTGCCATCATAATATTTTCTCTCCAGAAACAGTTTTATTTTCTGGTTTTCTGATGGTGAAAGGTTTTAACCTAGTCTGTACTTTCAGAGCCATTTCTAATAAAATTTCGGATAAATATTTTTTCCATTATTCTTGATCTTTGTGGTCCTTATTTTTCTTATCTGCAAAATGAAAGCATGGAGCTTCTTTTTCTTGAAAGCCTTAGCTTCCCCTGCCCTAACTTTCCACAGCTGTGAGCTGACCATGTTTCCCACACACAGAGAACCCTAACAAGAGCCCCCTGCTGGGAAACTGGATGGCAATCTTCAGACAAGGGCCCTCTTGCTCACTGTAGGTTAGGCTGGATAAAGAGAATGAAATCTAGATCTCTTTTATTCATATAATTTGTAAATTCCATGGCTATGCTTTATCCCTATTCCTATGGTGATTAAGCTGAGAAACGCTGGTCTAACATTGTTCATCATACGCCTTCATGTAGTCTCCACAAAAGATGAGGGCATTGAAGCAAGGAGAGGAAAGACAGTTTTGGGATTAAATTTAAAAGGCAAGAAGAAAACTCTTCATTTTTTGAGTGAAAAAATAATCCATTTTATTTTTTAAGGAGAAATTGTGGAAATTTTTTTTTATTCAGTCAAAATTGTAACAAGTCAAAAATTATTTATGTTCAAATCCCTCTTTTTCTGTATGACATTGGGCACTTCATTTAAATCTGTGATACCAGGTCTCTCATTTGTAGATACAATAATACTTGCAACTGTTAAAATAATGCTATGTAGTATATGAAAAATACAGGGGATAGGGTTGTGTGATGGTGGTTCAGTGGCAGAATTCTTGCCTGCCATGCTGGAGACCCAGGTTTTATTCCCATTGCCTGCCCATGCAAAAAAAAAACAAAAAAAACACAAAACTACAGGGGATATAACACTAAATACATGGTAACTAATATGTGGGTGAAATTTAAAACCCTCAGTTATCTGTGAACGTCTCACTTTTCATTTGTATCTTCTGAAACCCTGAGTTTGCATTTCTAAAAATATGATTTACGAACCGGGCAACTCCTAAATTATTCTTAAGTTTTAATGAATATAAAGTATCACTGAAAAATTATGGATATATAACTCTTATGGATTTTTTTCTTTTTTTGGGGGGATAGGCAGGCACTGGGAATCAAACCCAGGTCTCCAGCATAGCAGGCAAGAACTCTGCCACTGCACCACCATTGCCCACTCTTATGGATTTTATTTTATATTTAAAAAATATTACACTCATGCTAGAGACCCGGGTTCAATTCCTGGTGCCTGCCATGACAAAAAAAAATTATACTCATTTGCCATTTTTTTCATGTAAAGCCAGACAAAACTTGTTATTGTGATATTGTCATATTTCCAGTTATGACCTTGCTTGCACAGACTACATCAAAAAGGCACTGCCTAAAATTTTTTGCCTGTTTCTTTGAAATGCAGTAGAAATTTAAAGACACTCTAAGGTAGAGTGCAGATCCTTCCAGAGTTTATTGATTGCTTCGGGATGTATTTAAGATTTTCTAAAATCAATTTTTATAAGTATACTTACATACATGGGGTTTTATAATGCAATTACATTTATTTTTATGTATTTCAATAGTTTATATACTATTAAAATATTTGGATTTATAAAACGAGTAATATATATATATATATGTAGTATATAGGTATATGCGTGATACTGAGGAGCTTAGGTTTCAACTGCAAGAAACAAACGTGTGGGCAGAAGAGAAGAGCTCATAAGCCTTCCATCGCTAATACAGCCTGGAAATCTAGGAATACAATTCATCTGTTAAATGGATATTCATTCCGAGAGTATTCTTTTTACTAGTTTTTCCCCATAGTAAGTTTGCAGTATCATGTTACTATGTCTTCCTCAGGATGTTTTATCTAACTGAAATGAATTTCCACTCTGTCATGGATACAAATTATTTCCCTTGACCTAACACTGTAGGATATTCTACAAAATTTCAAGTCACAGAGTATTTAAGTCACATACCTATGCCAAAATGGTACAAGAAACAAAGGAATTATGTTAATTACTAAACACGTACCATAAATCCCCAATAGTATAGAAGGAAACAACCCAAATATCCATTAACTAATGAACAGATAAACAAAACATATTTATCCATGAAATGACGTATTCAGGAATAAAAAGGAATGATGTGTAGACACAGGCTACGACATGGATGAACATCTAAAATATAATACCCATATTAAAGAAGTAAGACACAAAGGAATACATCATATGATTCTGTTTGTATGAACTATCCAGATTGGAAAATCTACACATACAGAAAGTAGGCAAGTAGTTGTCCAAGGCTGGGGTGAGAATGGCAGGCTATTACAAATGAGCACAAAATTTCTTTTTTAGAGGATGGGAGTGTTCTAAAATTAGATTGGAATGATGGTTGCTCAACTGTGAAAATGCATGTAAAATGTGTGAATTTTTATATATTAATTATATCCCAATAAATTTCATGGATGTAAGGAAAAAAAACCCACCTTAATTCCACCATGTGCTGTGTCTGTATACCTCAGGACTTTGAAAAGGCTTAACATAAAAGTGAGATAAAGTTCTTGATTGTAGATATCCTGTGTGAAAAAAATCACCCATTTTAAGGAAATGGTCTATGAACTATTTACAAATAATTGTTCTCAAACTTTACAGAAAATAAAATGGGGTGGGATATAAAAAATTATTTGTGGAAACTAAATGGGGATATGGAAATACCTTGTTTTACTTTTTTTGTACCTTTTCTGAAAAATAAAGAAGTTAAAAATTAGTTTTAAATGAAAAGTTAAATTTTCAATAGAAATTGAAGGAGATAAATCATGTTGTAAATATTAGCAGTTATCATCCTCCTGGTTATCTGCTATGGCTCATGAATTTACTTTTCACAATGTCCCTGTAACAAAGTGTGGAACCCTTATTTTATCTATTGAAAGAGAAGCAGGATTAGTAAACGAAGTAAGAGCAACCCTTTTGAGGGAACAGATTACACGAGAGATAACTCCCTGACATGGGAATCAAAGGCAAAGAATGAAACCCAAAGTATAACTAAGCCCCAAACTAGACTTTAGTAATATCTCCCTTTGACTTAGTATAAATTTTGAGGCATTTATTGAATTTTAATGATCACATCAATGTATAAACTGATAAGGAGTGAGAAGACAATTCACTAGGCGAGTCATTTTTTGTCACGAATCGTGAAGAAATATCCTGAATGGTGACATTTGAAGGAGCATTTACCTTTGGGAAATAAATAACACAATGACAAAAACAACAGCAAAGGAAAAAGCAATTAAAACTTAATCATGATTAGACCAATAAAATATATTTTTACAATTGGTGAACTATGTTTGTGATGGCATTTTCTGGGATGTCTGATACACGTTTTGCTCTGTCTTTCATGCCATATGATTATCTTGGTTTTTCTCTTACCTTCATTTCTATGACATTCCTTGTCCTTCATGATTTCTCTTACTGTTCCAATAAGTTAAGTATTGCTGTTCCTCAAATACTTTACAGGACACTCATTTCTCATGTTGTCTTTTCCACAATTAAGTTCATTCAATACCCAGTTTTGCTTACATTTTCAATATGTCAATCTTTGCTAAAATATTTTCAGCCATTCTAACTTGTCTTCTGAGTTTTATACCCCTACTAGTAAGTTACTACTGTATATCTGGAAGGTAAAAAGACAGAGGGGATTAGTGGGAGAGGAAAAAGCGGGAGGGAGAGAAAAAATGAAAGAAGGCATGAAGCCAAAAAAAAAGAAGGGAGGAAGGAAAGGAGAGAATATGAGTGTTGTAGAGAAAGAGAAGGAAAGAAGGAGGAAGGAAGGAAATATCCCTACATCACCCTCTGACTACTACACTATTTCTAATTTCTATGACCGCACTTTCAAACAACAAGTATATCACACTTTCAAACAACAACAAATATACAACATCATTTCCCAACTGACCAATCCAAATTTCTTTCATACATTTTTTTAACTTTATTTACGGTATAATATAGCATATGTACAAAGCAAAGTAAGAAAAAAGCAACAGTTTTCAAAGCAGTTTTCAACAAGTAGTTACAGAACAGATCCCAGAGTTTGTCATGGGCTACCATACCATTCTCTCAGATTTTTCCTTCTAACTGCTCCAGAACATTGGAAGCTAGCCTTCACACATTTTTAAGACTTTTTCCACTCCACAAAAACTCTTTATGATAAGTTTTCCAGCACTTCAAAATCCATTGGCTATTTTTCAGTACCTTTTTAAAGTCACCTCTTAAACATTTTAACATAGTTAATCATTCCTCTCATAAAAGCACCTATTCATTTGGATTCATTGCCACCAAACCTGTTAGCACTTTTTACGCACACTTTCAGGATAATTTTGATGATTTAACTCTATGCCATTTTAACATTCCTGTTTCTTCAGTGTACTTTATACTCTATCATTTATTTGGTCAAGTCACCCTCTTTCATGATTTCATACATCAGACTGTGATCATCACTCCCAAATTCAGAACTCTCTCCTCAACAAAGAACCTGATAGACATATTCAATTTTAGGCTGGACATCTCCTCTTAGATATAGAATAGGTGGGTCACATGAACAAACAAAGAACATTTCTAAAGCTAAAGTTAGTTAAAGCTGAAGTTAGGTTAATTTAATATAGTATGAGTTGCATGGAACTGTTGTGAAATCAAAAGGAATTTTCTGACCTTCTGTTGGTCAAATTTGTATCAATAAAATGTAAATATTTAGAGATTATATAAAAGTCCTAGATATTTGGATATGTCCTCACTGTCCATGATATGTCCTGATACTGGTCTCCATGATGCTAGAAACAGTAGAATGTTATTGGTCATAACTTTAGTTATTCTTAAAAATATGCTACATGCCACAAAACAACCAAAATCCCTTTTCTGTTATGTTGTTTTACTCTGATGCTTCTCTGAAAATGTTTGCAGTCAACCACGGGTCACAGCTTCATATTCAGCAAAAGCAGAAAAACAAACAAACAAAAAAAAACCAGGTACTTTAATTAAGAAGCAAGGCTAGTATATAAATCAAACTCCACTTGTCAACTAATATCACCCTTGTAAAGCTGTGAAGGTGGGATAGTGTCAAATATCTCAACTTCCAGGAATAGTTTGGACATCTTCAAATGATCTTTATGCAGCTACCTCTTTTTGTGTGATATGAATATGTCCTTGTAAGTATCTGTCTATTTTCTGGATGGATAGTGGTTTTTTTTCCTTGTTGCTAGTCTACAGCTCCACAACAGCTAAAAGATTATTCAATTTTGGTTTCTTCACAAGGGAATTCCTGCTATTCTCTTGAGCAATAGAATCTCCCAATTTACTGGAACTGCAATTAAGGAACTTTGCAACAACTTACCTATCAACCAAGAGTTTCCCTGTCCCCCCCCATCCTCAATTATCAGGAAAGGGAAAAAGAACAGATAGTATCTTAAAATATTAATTAGCTAAGAGCTCTCCTGGGTCTTAAGAAGATTTTAAATGTCCTTAATTCAAATCAAAATTCCATGGGAATTAAATGGTAAAAGACCAGAACCATAGCCTGATAGAGTGATAGATTTAAAAGCAATCTTTCTATCTAGTCCATGTGTTTTAGTTTGAAGATCAAAGTCTCATTATGTTTAGAATTGCCTTACTGCAAATAGATGAAATTGTCTTTTCATTAATAGAAAGCTGTTCAGAAGCTTCAGCATTTGGCCACAGTGAGTGCTAACTGTAGCATGGCGAAGCTGTGTGCGGGCACACCTGTCTCTGGGAGAGGATTGTGGGGAAGGAGGAACTAGTAGGTCCAAGTGTGGTGAGGAGGAGAGGGTTATGAGGATTCAACGAATCTAAATAGATGAAAACAGATGAAGTTTGGAAAGTTTGGTTGGAGTGGAGACAGTGTTTTGAACATTTTAATGACTATCTCATCATGGATCCATATTTTTTCCTCATAAAATATTTGTTCATTTATTCAACAACTATATATAGATAGATAGATAGATAGATAGATAGATAGATAGATAGATAGATAGATACATTAGCTAAATTATTTAAATTCTGCTCTTTACCCTGGCCTAGGATTCTTCCCTCAGCCTTTGTAACCACAAGCTCCAGCCTATCAGAAATACCAACTAAGCCCCTATGAAATCACAATCGGAAGACCCATGAGGCTTATCATTTCTTCTGCTTTACTGTATTCCAACTTATTACAATGTGAAATTGTTAATTATTGCAAAGGACTAATTACATATACCCAGTTTGACCACTCAAAGATCTGGTCTGCCTTTCCTTAGATACCTATGCAGAGGACTCTACATGACCTGCATATCGGAGACTTTATATACTGAAGAGACATCAATGGAAGACTGCTTTATAACTAGATGGAAAGGGCTTTATCAAGTCTTATTGACCACCACTTCAATTGGTCCCTGGGTCCACCTCTCACAATTAAAATTTGCTCCAAGCCCTTGAAAGATTACTCCTATTTGGATCTCAGGCTAATGTTGACATGAGGATTCCAGAGAGCAGGAAGCATTTCATTTAGACAGATTCTGCCTGAAATGACAGAACAGATAGATGATACTCAAGACCATTGATCAAGACATGCCTAAATTTCCTTCTCACCATCTCTCTAAGTGTTTGCATTCATCCTATATCCTTTACAATACCAATCTCCATCCCCAATAATGTGCTACCTTCATCATGTTTTTTTAAAATTTCCTCTTTATTCTACTTCTGCCCAAGGTAAATACATGCCTTAACAAAATTCCTTTGTCCTTCTGAAACTATATAGAAAATGAAACCAATGAAAATAAGTATCAGGTCTGTATACATCCCCTGATTAGCTCCCAAACAGACATTTTCTAAAGACTAGTTGCCTTACACTTGTAGGTATAGCCCTGGCAAGAAACATCAGATATACCCAGTTAGAAAGATCTCCTTTATGGAAAGACTAGGCTGTGCCTTTAACTCCCCCAAGGCTGAGATTAAAATATATTCTCTGTAACCTAAGGAATGTGATGTTTTTACCAGAAACCAGATAAAAATGGGCAGCTTGTAATTTTCAGTTTCTATATGGCAGGAGTCCTTTAACTTTCATGGGCCAGGAGCACCCTGTAGGGCCAGATCCCCTTTAGAGAAACCATTTCTCTCTAACCACCCCAAGGTTTAACTTACATAATAACTTATTCTACTTAAGACACGTATTTTGGGAGACTGAAAGGTCAGGCAAAGGAAACTGTTGGTCAAATGGGATTAAGATATCAGATAACAATTAAATTTATTATGATTATGATTCTCCTTTTGTAGTTTACATTGAATTAGCACTATAACCTTTTTCAGGGTTACTATTCAGGCACTCAGTTTGTATATTGAACATAATATCTTGGTATTTGTATAGCCTAATTTTTTCTGATACTTTAAAATATTCTTTATAAAAAATCAAATCACTCATTCTTAGAATTAGTTTCTAATTACTTAAATACACAAGTAATTTTTGGTAGTTTTCTAAAGAACTCCATTTGTATTCTGAAATTCCCAAACTATTCTTACAAGATCTAATAATTCATAGACTCTCTTAACCAAAGGAACTTGTGCCATATTGCTTTACTCTATATAACATGGGAGAAGAGCTGAAATTACTGGCTAGTGCTCATAGATCCCTGACAGGCTCAGGCCAGGTGTCTGTCTTTATATCTCTCTGGATATTATGAAATAAGTAGTATCTTTTATAAACTAATTGTATTCTATCCCTAAATAACTAAGATGGTCATAGATGAAGTCTATATAATGTCTGATAGATTATCAAATAATATTAAATACCAGCCAGTTTAAAATACATGCCATTATATTATCTATGTATGAAAGATAGGTGATAAATAATATATTGAGGTTCAGAAGATCCAGAACCTCAACCTTTACAGCATAAAGAGACACAAAATGAGTACAAAACTTAAATGAAAGTAAAATTTAAATAGATAAATAATTTAGAGAGAGCCTAAATAATGCGGAATGTGTAAAAATGCTCTAAGTTCATCAAGTTTTCTCTTGGCTAAATTTTATGTTTGGCAAAGCAACATTACTTTAATCAGTCACATTTTCTTTGGGAGCTTATGATCCTTTGGGAGTAGTAAAAGGAACATCATGGTACCCAAGAAGAAATTAATCTATTAGATATTTTCCTGAAGGCACTGCCAGCCATAGCAACAGTAAACACCTGTAATCATACATCATCTTCCTTTAGGAATAACTAGAGAATCCCCAAAGTTCCTCCTCAAATCCAAATCCCATGTGCCCATTAACGTTACTATGTCTGTATAAAACTCCCTAGTCTTCTGACATCCCTAGTCACTACCAATGGATATTCCATGTCTAGACAAGGGAATTGTGTCCTAAAGGATAAAGGATCAGGTTTCTATTTTGCTGAGTGTATGACACTTAAGGAAATTGTTTATATTTTATTTTATTTCAAAAGAAGATAAACACTAATAGAAATTTGGGGATCATAAATCCATTTAATTTATACCTCTCCAGAAATACTTTCAATCCTCTATTAATGTCTGCTACTTCTATCTCCAACTTCAATAGTTCCATCTTTGTTCTCACTGGTTTTCCTGGCCTAGAAGGTAACTATCTCTGGCTCTCCATTCCCTTCTCCTCCATCTACACCATGGTATTTCTAGGAAACTGCATGGTTCTCCATGTGATCCGGACTGAGCCAAGCCTACATCAGCCTATGTTTTATTTCCTGGCCATGCTGGCCCTCACGGACCTGTGTATGGGGCTGTCGACTGTGCACACAGTGCTAGGGATCTTGTGGGGACTCATTCAAGAGATCAGCCTGGATTCCTGCATTGCCCAGTCCTATTTTATCCATGGTCTGTCCTTCATGGAGTCCTCTGTCCTTCTTGCCATGGCCTTTGACCGCTACATTGCCATTTGTGACCCACTGCGCTACTCTTCCATCCTAACTAATGACAAAATCATGAAAATTTGGATGGCCATTTTAGGTAGGAGCTCTTTACTCATACCTCCAGTTATCATCCGCCTGAAGTTCTTAAGTTACTGTCGTCCCCACATCCTTTCTCACTCTTTCTGCCTGCACCAGGACTTAATTCGAATGGCCTGTTCGGATATCCGCTTCAACAGCATCTATGGTCTGGCCTTGGTGATCAGCAACTTGTTATTGGATGCGGTGCTCATACTTGTCTCCTATATCATGATCTTACATACAGTTTTAGGCATTGCATCCCAGGAGGAGAGGATCAAATCCTTGCAGACATGCGTATCTCACATCTGTGCTGTTTTGGTTTTCTATATCCCAATCATTGGTCTGACCATGGTGCATCGGTTTGGGAAACACCTCTCACCTTTGGTTCATGTCCTCATGGGCAGCATCTATATCCTTTTTCCACCCTTGATGAACCCCATTATTTATAGCATCAAAACTCAACAGATACGAAGAAGAATCCAGAGGCTGTGCTACTTGAATGTAGCCTAAGCTCCTTGAGATCAAATGTGACTCTATTTAAAGGCAACAAATGCAATTCAAAAGGGTGAGTCAGTACGTAACTAAAAATATATTTAATGATTTCTATTTGTATGATATTTTACATGTAATACCTGCTTTCCTCTCCATTTTCCCGCAACTTTCATAAGTGAATTAAATTATCATCAATTTTGTAAATCATAAAATGTAAATACAATGCACTGACTAGCATAATAATGTTTGTGGTAGATTAGCTAGTAAATTATATATTTTACTATGGCCAGAAGATGTTTTTGGAACTAGCCATTATGAAAAATGTATATTATGTTGATTATAACTCCTAAAGTAATTTTTGCAAGAAACACTATTTTCAATCATTTTCACTACCCTAGACAATGTTTTGGTTTATTGTTTGGCCATATCCCCTTTATTCAGTTTAGTCCCATGGCCATTTTATGGAGTAGGCATCATAGGACTAGGACTATTTAAATTATTTGCAAAGTTGTGATTAAAACAAACAAATACTGAAAGCTAACCTTGCCCACCAATCAATCCCCACTCCCACTTTATGGTCAGTAGCTGAACAGGAGGTAAAGGCAATCAATAATTGCCAGAATAGAATGAAATAGACTTTGTGATTAGTGTATTTATCCAAATAATAATACAAATAGCAATTACCATTTGAATATGTTTACGATGAGCTTTCTTTCTATTATCTCGTTTAGATCCCGTGCTTCAGTTTAAAAACAAAAACAGAATACTTTGTAATAATTGTTACTCTGGCCAAGGTAAATACATTTCTAATTTACTTTCCCATTCAGTATTCTGAGGGAGCAATTATTTTCCAATATAGTATTGGATATTTTAAATCATGTAGAGGTTAAATAACATTTCCAATTTTTATGAAACAGTCAGTGATGGGATTGGGATATATTCTCTGTGTTAGCTTCAAATTACATGACAGCTCTTTCTTTCCTCCCTTCTTTCTATATTTCTTTTTATTAAGAAGTTCACCAGATGATTATAAAACCATCATAAAACATTTGTCTGATAAAAAAAGTAGGAAATCATGGGTAATTATATATTGGGCACATTTGAACTCTGTTTGTACCTATAAATTTTCAAAAAACAATTTTGCAATGATGATATGTACGTATTTGTATCTGCTTTTCATCACCTAATATTTTGATGGCAAGTTTATTGAGTTATAATTACTAACAATAAAATTCATGCTGTATGTGTACAGTTTGATGAGTTTTGAAAAACATTTATAGTTATATAACTACTATCACCAGCATCAAGTTATAGCATCTTTTCATTATTCCAAAAAGTTCCCTTATATTACTCTGTGGCCAATCCCGTCCCCCAACTACCCTAAATCCCTGGCAACCACTTATATGATTTCTGTCCCATAATTTCGTTTTTTAAAAAAAGTCATGTAAACTAAATCAGCAGTAATCTTTCATGTCTGGATTATTTCACTGAATAAAAATGCTCTTGAGATTTGCTCTTGTTACATATACCTATAGTTCCTTTATTTTTATTGCTAAGTCCAATTCTACTGTATCATATATCAAAAAACTGTCCATTCATCAACCATTTGCAATTTTAACTTTTTTGTAGCTTTGATTATAAATAAAGGTGTTATAAACATTCACACCATGTGATTATAAGAATGTTTCATAAAAATTGTTAATTTTAGAGTTTACTTTCAACGTTTACATCATCACTACTAATAACATAATCACCACAATAATAATATTACTTGGTTTATATTTATCAGATGCCTGTTATACCAGCTACTGTGGAAGCACTGTGCAGGGACTCTATTAATCCTCAAAGTAAATGTTTGCTGGGTAAATCATAATCTTTTCATTTCACATGTGAGGAAATTGAGGCAAAGAGATTTAAATTACTAGAAGATAAGTGTTGCAATATTTCAATTTCCCTCTTAGCATTTTTTACCACTGCTGTTGCTGTTTCATTTTATATTACAGAGATTTCTTTGTGGCTCTGTGTTTTTGTTTCATTTGGTTTTGCTTTTGTTTTTGCTTAGCTGCTCATAAAGTAAGGGTCTTAAATTATATATGGGTATGAATATAAATTTTCAAATGAGTTACTAATGGAAAGAATTACTCAATAGTCCATTCTTTCTTCAGCAAGTATTATGATATGCCAAATTGCTATGCAATAGATTTTGTACTTTATATTCTAAAATTCAAATGTCATGAATTATGTTTTTATTTTTCTCTTGTGTTCCTGCTAAAGATTATTTACCCCAAATCCCAACCATTCACTTAAATGTCAGTTAGTGCATTTGAGTTTTAAAAGCACCTTTACTGTGCTATAACAATCTATTTGATAACTTTTCTGAACAGGGTTGCTGATCTTTTCTGCTGCAGTGTTTCTTTCCTCCATAGGTCTCTCCCACCCACCCCCACCCCAGGCCTGTTATCTTCTGCACTAAAGGGGAAGTCAACATCTCCCTGAAGGATTAGGTAAGGGAATTGTTTGGGGCCCTGGTCTAATTGCTGTAAAACCTGGCTGACATTTCTTGAAAGATGCCTCATCTTACCTACTTTCGGGTTCTGTCCTTTCCTCTATATCTGCTGAATTTTCACTGATTATTTTCTCTTGGATTCACTTAGTGTCCCATCCATAACCTTGGCTATTACTGGACAAGACCTGAGACCTTATTCTATTTCTTTTACTCCCCAACTCTAACATTTGATCCCATGATCTTTGACGACATAGTCATTCATTCATAACCATGGCATCTCCCTGGACAGCTTCAGTATCCAGCATTCCCCATAATTTTGTGTTCTCTGCAGTGCAGTGCTATAAAGAACTGTATCATTTGCTGGCTTGGGAAAGAGAAGAGAATCACAATGCGTTCTTTCTAGTTCTTCTCTGATTGAGTGCACCCCATGGTCATTTCTGCTCTAATGCTGCTGTCTCACGTTGTTGTGAGACATCCCACAAGGCAATCCCCATCAGATGCCCAAGCAGGAACTAAGGTACTAATCTCTCTCTGCTTTTAGCTTCCTCTTCAAAATACCTTAAATTACTATCTTCTTGTAACCTCACTCTTTGAAAGAAGCCAAAAAATGTGTAGGAGAAACTGGCAACCTGCTTTTTTAAGGGCTAGAAGTAAGGTAGAGGAAAATCGTAAGGGGGTTTGTCACCAGGGTGGGTGAGGGATTTACTGAAGTTGATTAGGACCATTTGTTCTGAAGGTTTTCCTTTAATGGTCATTAGGCTAGCTGGATCCTTTAAGGGCTGGGAGAGAAGAAATGGGAGGTAAGAAACTACACATTTAGGGCCTCTCAGGCACCTACTAGCCTGGGTGAGAGGGAGAGGGGAGGGGTAGGTGAGGGGCAACTTTGGCATTTAGAATGCTTACAGTCTGAAGTTGTATTTTTTTTTTCCTTTTTTTCCCCCTGCAGTCTCGCAGCTGCTTGATTGGTTTCAAGGTAGTCAGGACAGGGGAGAGTATAGTTTTTGTCGCTGTTCCTATAAATAATAACTAACATTTATTGTACATTTACTATGTTCTAAGCACTATTTTTTTAAAATAAGCATGTTAATAACATAACTTTCTTAAGGTTTTATATTTAGAGGTAGTAGCGCTGAGATTTGATTCCTGGCAGTCTGATTCCATAGATTGCCTGCATAGACACAAGTTTACACAATGTACTAATTACTAAAACTTACATTTCTTGATTTATTATAAGAAAAATATTTCTCTCAATACAATTCTTTGAGTTCCACACATTTCCAGCTTTAAATTATAATATGATCCTGCATATTCTCTGCACTATTTTGCCTTGTAATCTCTAATCACAATTTTATTTTCTGACTCCATTTTTTAAATTTTAATATTGTTTTAAGCAAATAACATTGCTGTTTGAAAAAGAGCAATTCAATAGAGCAAAGTGAAGGCTTACTTTACTGAGATAACCTCTGTGAATAAAATTCAGGTTATATGAAGCGGAATTTCAATGAAATTTGGCACTAAATTGAACACCGGTCTAAGCCAGTATTTTCTGTTAGCATTTAGAAGTCCTGAACATTTCTACTTGCAGATTTAAAGAAAAGCTCTATAGCAGAACCTCATTAGCTTGACCGTGGATAACTGGAATGCAACTTTGTTCAGCCCACCATTATCACCTAGAGAATTTTAGTTAATGAAAACCAACTGGCACTGCAGCAAAGAAATTTGAAACAGCAAAATTTGAAACGTAAGTGAGATGATACTTTGCAAAATTTATCTTTGGTGTGAAAATGCATATTCCCTTCAGATTTAGCCCCCACATTTGTCTCCCCCTAGATTCTATCAAAAGGCAGTTGAGACCATTTCTTATTTCTCCTGTATGATTGCTAGGCTTCAATTCCTTAAAAATATCAAACTCACAATGGTTGATTCTATCAAATGTTTGTATTACTTCAATGTGAAAAATTCTTGCATACGTTTGTTTTTAAGGTCTCATTAAAATCTTTGAGATGGGTCACAAAGGATTAAGAGTCAGAGGAGCTGAATGTTAGAAATTAGCGCTCCTTCAGATAATGAAAATAGCCCTAAAATTGTTGATTCCCACAATGCACTTTTTATGGAAAGAGAAAAATGCAGCGAGTTTTTACCTTGCAAAAGACATTACTAAGATAGAATCAGAACCCATACCAAGTGAATTTAGCAAGCAAGGACATTATCAAGTTCAAAGCCTGGATGGGCTAGATCAGGTCCTGTCACCTGCACCCAGTGACCACAACCCAGATTTCTTGGGTGTCTGGCTATAATCAATGGCCAGACCTTAAAAACAAACGTATGTAAGAATTTTTCACATTGAAGTAATACAAACATTTGATAGAATCAACCCTTGTGAGTTTGATATTTTTAAGGAATTGAAACCTAGCAATCATACAGGAGAAATAAGAAATGGTCTCAACTGCCTTTTGATAGAATCTAGATAGAATCTAGAATCTAAACAAAAAATGTCCCAAATCTTACACCAAAATGCAGGCTATGACTTAGAATTACACTTTTGGCTTAGTTTTTTAAAACTGACATTTTTGGGGGAAAATAATCAAATTAGAGACATAGTAACATTTATTTTGGCAAGATAGCAGCCAAAAGGTAAAATATATAAATTTTGTCCAAATGTAAAAGATAGTAAAGAACATCAACAGAAAAAAAAACAGTGAGCAAAAGATGCAGCATGTCTTATACATTTTGAGAGTGAAAATTATGCTCAGTTTTTGCTAGGGATTATATTAAAATGCATCTTTTCCTACTTCCCCCAAACAAAATCAAAGAGTTTGCTATTTTATCATATTCAGAGTTTGAAAGTTTTCTCTCGGCACAAAGCAATAGCTATATATGCATAAGATGCTTATTTGTTAAAGTAATAATTTCCCTGGCTCTTTCAAAGAGCAGTGCCATGACTTCCAAGACTACAGTTTGGGACAAATTGTACACAAACTGAAAACAAAACAAAATGTTTCAAAGCCTGCTATTAAAATTACTGATAGGACTCTGGTCATTTTTACTTCTCAGTCTAGTAAAGCTGTTGTACTTCCTGTTGATTGTCCTGATTCAATTTTATTATTAATAGTTCCTTTGATAGAATGCATTTACCAAATTTCTTTCTGACATATCTTATGCATATTTTAAAGTGAATTTCAAATGCCATGATACTAGATATCTAAAACATGTTAATAGATAGTTTTATTGAGACTCCTAAGCAAGGAAAGGAAATAATTCTGAATCATGTAGGTACTAAAAGGAATCTTACATAGTCCCAGGGCACATTAACTGCTTGGTTCCATGCAGAACCCTATGTAGATTTTCTAAATCTCTATTGAAATTCCTGGGGCTGATATTTCAGAGTGACAAACCTACTAGATTCACTTTGGGCATTAATGTACTCCTGAGAATCAACTGTTATATTTTATTAAATCATTGGCTTTCACAGTTTTTCATGTGTCCATGAAGGCAAGGTCAATTTGTCCTTCATCATGCCAATTCCATTGTTTTTAAGAATTGCACTTAAATCTTGAAGGAACTTTTTAAAAGAACATTGTCTTTTAACTAGTGGTCTGTTTCTTTAGACTGGGCCTACCTCTATAATTTAATAAGAGAGTAAACTCATGAACTTATAATAGTGTTTAGCATTTAGAAGTCATCGATTGATTTCTTGATACCATATTAATAAGTGTTCTCAATATAAAAAATCAACTATAAGAGCAGTATACTGTAATGGTAATAGTTTTATTAACATTGGAAATCCCATCTATATCATGATATAGACAAAGGCTATAATTACCAAATATACATGAAATAATCTTAATACCAAATATATATGAAAATTAATGTTTGGCTATAGGCAACTAAAAAATCAAAGATGTTAAATTTAAATAAGTTCCTGTCAGAATACATGTATGCTACATTTCTTGGCTGGGAGGGAGGAGAAGAAACTAAAATTCTATTAAAGGAGAATTTTGTTAAGAGGTTATGTGCAGACAGGCTGATGGCGAAGATGGTAAAAGCCTTGAGCAGGGGAAGGCATACAGCTTATATAGGATGGTTGGCAGGTGTAGGGAAAGGGAGGTGGTAGATTTTCACTGTCTACCTTGGGAGCTAGAAATTGGCAGGATAAGCAGGGAGTTATCATGTGCTTGTAGCTTCTGGGATTGTAACTGCTGGAGTGTGGAGGCTGGATAAGGGAAGCTATCCCAGGAATGCAGCTGCCAGAGAGTGGATGCAAGGACAATCTTGGGACTGTTGCATGAGGCTTGGTTTTGCAAGGGGCCTCCTGAAAGTTATGGCAGGGGGGAGTTTCTTAGAATGTTTGTTAAGGGTCATTTACTTTATGGGAGGGGGTAGTTTAATATTCCAGCCTTTTCTTTATAATTTTCTGGGGATACTGAAGGGCAAAGATCGGTTTTCTGTATCTGCTTCCAGCTGGTAGGAGTGGGAATGGGGCATAGACCAGTTTCATCACAGGGCAATGGCTGGTGCTTGTGTTTTTGCATGTCGCTGACAGCTTGATTTGTCATTGCTTGGACAGTTCTTTGAATAAAGCTGGTTAAGGGTTGTAAGAGACAGGGCCTAAAAATGAGGAGTAATATAATTTTGAGAAGGGGTGTTGTAAGGAGAATAAGTTTGTTTTAAGAGTCCCTTTCATTGGAGGCATTTAATAATGGGTTTAAATCCTTCAGGGAATATTAGATATTGGGGCAAGTAGTAAAGAGAGGGAGTCCTCAAGGTGAATAGTAATTGGTTCATGGTGGACCATGACAATGGGAGTTTCTGTGTTCCATACTTCAAGGTGGACAAGAGAGGAAGAGAACGGGCTGGTAGAGTCTATTGAAGGGATTGTATTGATTAAAGACAAAAGGAAGATGCCTGATGTAGTTTGTGGAAAAGGAATGAGTACTTGAGTTTTTACAATTATTTCAGCTATTAAAACAGCTGAATTATAGTTTAGGGATTTCAGGTATCCCCTGTGTCTACTAAATTATCCAAGAAGGCAAAAAGGAATACAATTCAGTAATTAAAACTATCCCTTAAATCCTAATTTCTCAGTTACAATTCCTCTCTTTCATTTGATAATTATCTCTCAATATTAAGGGATATCTGGGTGATGACTAACTGCTTCAAAGTCAAAAAGGTGTGTTGTTATTAAGGGACAAAATGATGATATAATGAAATTGATTGTTGTCTCGGAGAATCCAGTATCTCTGGGTTTCAGAGCTTCTTTGGTGTTGGAAAAATATAAAGGTTTTAAGTTTCTGAAAAACAAACTTAATAAATAAAATTCTGTAGAGTCCAGGATATTTTTTAGGGTTTCCAGGAATACTGTTAGTTGGGATTTGCCATATTGTGGCAGTGTGTAATACCTGGCTGAAATGTGCATAAGAGTAACTTACAAAATAACCTCTCAACTTGATTTGAAATCTCTTAGCCATTGATCCTCTGTTTCTTTTCCCTCCTTCTGGTCAACTAATCCATGATGCTGAGGACCAAGCTCATCTTTGGAATTTATGTCCCCTAATGCCAAGACCAGTTATGTCCTATGATACCAAGGTCAGTTATGTCCCATGATGCCAGGGTCAGGCTTACACCCTGGACATTATGTCCCACATGGTGGGGGGGATGGTCAGAGTCTGGCTTAGAGAGAGATCACATTCGAGCAATAGCAGAGATTTTCTGGAGATGACTCTTAGGCACTAATCCTAAGTAAGTTCAGTTGCTATTGCAGAACTAAGTTTCATAAGGACAAACCTCAAGATTGAGGCATTGGCCTAATAAATTGGCCCAGTAAACTGACAATTTAGCTTACTTAAGAAAATGTCAGGAATTGCCCAGGTGGGGATTTTTTTTTCCCCACCCCTCAAGGTGCTTGGCAAACACTCCTCCATTTTCTGCCCAAAATACTTTGAAATGCATTATGGTATAAGTTTAACTTATGCAGAATATTAAGATTTTATTCCTTATTCCAGGATCTATATCAAAAAAGCTGAATTAGGTTTTTAAATTAACTGATAAGACAGATTAATTTAGATAGCATGGTACAGAAAGCTTAAATTTTGAACAAAATAAACATTTTTCCTTTTGTCTTACTCAAAGATTAAAGCTTTAAAATGTGGACAATATATATTTTTTTTACCTTGTATATTGATCTACCTTAGTTTTCACAAGATCAGTTTCATCACATCCTAAATCAGAGTTTGATCTTTTTCGTTTTTTGTTTTTTGTTTTTTTTAGCAGTTGCTGTATGGACCCATGCTGACTTTCAGAGCTGGAGAACCAAATCTGACTCAGGTGTCACACAGACATGAAAAGTTCCAGGGAACTATTAGGCTACACAAAGAATAAAGCATCTCAGAATTTAAAAATAACAGTTAAAGCTTCCAATCTAAGCCCTGATTTTTATAAGCATTTTTAAATAAAGATATTTTCAGAAATAAAAAAATATTAGACAGTGGTTTTATATTAACAAATAATAGAAAAGGTTTTGTTCTGTTTCACCTTTAAACATTTATCAGTTATGTAAATTAACAGATAAAAATATAATTTATATATTTGTGATGCCTCTCCTTTCAAATCTTTCCTTGTTTACAGATGGAGCATTGACCTATAGTTGACTACATATACTTTTAGAGAAGTATTAGAGCAAAGCAGTGCAACTGACAATTTAGCTGTTTCTATGATCTATAGCTTTTTGAATAACTGAAACTATGACTAACAACATCTTACCACTGTTGAACATCATACACATTATTATAAGGTTATAGCATGGACGGTGAGAGCATTGTCAAATATTTAGGAATTTTACACAATCTCTAATATATGAATAATATTTTACCTATACAAATGCAATCAGCAACAGGATGGAAAATCCCTTTTAGCCACTGTAATACTTCCCAAACACCTCCTATGCAATAGGTTAAGCTATTTTAGCACCTTACTTACACAAGGGGAGAGAACAAATTATTTGTAACACTTTTCCCCTTAATCATCAGAAAACTTGTCTTTTGAAATAAAGGATAAGAAGGTTAAGGATATTAACAAGGGTATTATTTTGATGTGAATTTTTTGTTTTCTAGACAGAGTACTTTGAAGATTAAGAAAAAAACTTTTTAAAAAAACTGTACATTAAGAACAGATTACGAATCTACATTATTTTAACAGGGAAAAAAACTAGTTTTGTGTGAATACCTGGCTTGACACAAAAGCTTTTTTGGGGGAAATATATCATAAACAGGTACTAAATTTTGGTCAGCACTGTGACAGATAGAATTCACTTTCATAAACTCCTTTTTTTACAACTCGCTGTATCCATTTCAGAGCTTATAGTCAACAAAGACTGCAACAAACCCCACTTCCTCCAACTCTCTACTACTTCCTCTAAACATTCAGGGCTAGTAGTTAACAATGACTATAGCAAACAAAATCCATTCTGTAAAACTTTCTATTACTTTCTATATTCATTTTACCTATAATTTTTATTTATCCAGATTGTACATAATGAGAAATAAATTTAATATTAACTTCACAAAGCTTTTGAATTTGCATGTTTTCTTCCAATAACTATTCACGACGGGAGAAAAGACAGAGGTAGTACAAAATAATGGAAGAAGGAAGAAATTTATGCTTGGACTAGGGAAAAAAGCCATGCATTTATATACTTTACATTCAGAACACATAAATGATTACATTACAATATGCTTAAAATTTTTCAGTCCAATTCAGTATTACCTTAGGCAAGTTTATTTTATCAGTAAGCATATATAAATTTAGGGAGAAAATACCCAAATAGAATAAACTTACATTTGTTTAATTCAAAATTTACCATAAAATTTGCTTTATCAGAGGTTGAAAAAAATCCTTGTTTTCATAATATCTTAAAATTACAAACAATTTAAAAAGCACATTGATTGTTAAGTTCTGGAAAATATGCTGCAATTGTTTAATTTGTCCCAAGCTTGAACTCGGGAGAATTTTTCATATTTCCCAAAGATCTTCCATCTTACTTACTGAGATTTGATTAGATTGTATTTAGCTACCTCTATTCCAAGGCTATTTATATTTTAATAATGTTCTGATTATTATGGTTATTATTGCAAAGGTTTTATTGGAAAATATACAAACAAGCATAGCTTATTCTGTAACAATTTTTATGCTTACCATTTGTAATTTTCAGGCCCTGTAAAAAAAAAAATTTTTTAAACTATACCTCACCATATCTTTCTGTGCTTAGCCCTCCTCCCATAACTGCTTTAGATGTCTAGGCCTTTGATCATGGATAGGTTGGACAGAAAGAAATTAAGCTTTCTGAGCTTTGATTTAGTCTGGAGATGGGGGGAATGTTATTTTCTGACTGTTTCAGCAGCAACTGCAGCTCAGCCAGGAAGGACTGCATAGGGAAGAGGGAGAGAGGCCTTAAGGAGAAGGTTTTCCATGTAATTAAAGGAAGAGTTGGGAGGGAGAGGAGAAGGAGCACTGAGTTCAGAAATAGGTTGCTTTGGGAGAAGGGAATGCAGAAGGATTTTATAAGTGGAACATATTTGGCAGAGAGAGAGGGGGGGCCTCCACAAGTGAAAAAAAGCATGGATATATGGGACTCCACTCCACAAGCTGAGATGCTGGCAATAATTGTCAAGGGTTAGAAGAATTTGTGGGTCAAGGGTTTTGTTTTCTGGCCAAACTGACCTGTTATCTAACTTATACTGTGGCCAGGTGGTATTGCAATAGAAAATTAATCTCTTAGGTCTTAAATCATACACAATACCAAGGACTGCCCATTTCCCATGATAGTGGATAGGGTAAGGAGGAACTCTCATTCTTAGATGGCTTAGACACAATTCAGAGGATATCTCCCTCTGAGAGTTTTAAGCCCCAATGAAATGACTTATGAGCAATCAAGAGGGTATCCCTCCTTGAGACTTTAAAGCCCCAGCTCCACCTCCTTTACTATTGAGAGCACTTCCACAACCTCTCTAATGAAAAGGCCTGGCAAGATCTTAAACCCAGAAACTGGGAACAAGCAACCTAAGATGCTTATTAAAATAGGAATTCTCAGTGGCAAGGCCACTAACCCTATGGTTAATTGATGAAGCTGTATGTACCCCAGGATGGATCTTAATCCTATTATTGAAGTCCTATATTAGCAAAATGAAATTCATATATATATATATATAAAGACAAAGGAAGGAAGAAGCTGAAATGGAACTTGGAAGATAAGGAAGAGACATAGAGATGCCACCACATGCTCGCCATGTGACAAAGGAACCAAGGATCACCAACAGCCAGCCCTGAAATGCAACAGTCCTTGGGATGAAAACATCATCTTGGTGATGCTATGGTTTGAACATTTTTTCTGTCTTCAAAACCTTGAGCAAATAAATTCCCATTGTTTAATTTTATTCATTTCATAATATTTACTTCAACAGCCTAGGTAACTAAACACCCATGTCACCCTCGCCCGCCCCACTATCAGGTGGATGAAAACATATTCAAAGAGTATTGATTGGTCTCTCTTCCCCAGCACTATTTTGACATTCAGAACTGCCATCTATTGACCCTGAACCAGAAAGACTGGCTGTGATGGGACTTCTTCCCCTGCTCTTTGGGACTGTTTGTACTGAGTAAGTGACAAATAGATTATTTGCCCCATCTGGACTCTTACTTTGCAAATAATAAAGGAACCATTTGCTGAAAGTTTCTGTTGTATATTTAACCTGTTTTTCCATGATGCAGCATTGTAGCAACTCACTCCACAGATGCCCACGTGAGAGGGGAGGTGAAGGTGGTAGCTTGTTATGGTGAGTTGGATACTAAATGTTGTCATAATGAAGGGGAGTTTTAGTGCAGAGAGCCAAAATCTGAACAGAGTGAGGAGGGCATACACATATGGGGGTATTCCCAAAATAAGGCGTCAGAAACTGTGAGAAGAGGAGGTGTTCCTTTAGGAGAGATGGCCACCTTGCAAGGAATGTAATAACCTCAGTATGATGAGAATGCACAAGTAAGTCAGCCTTGTGCAGGATGTCAGAGAACAACTTGAGTAAGGAAGGAATCTGCACCAGGGAGAGAACAATGACAATGAAAAGTGCCTTCCATACAAGGGAATTGAACAGATAAGGAATTCATAGAGGCTAATTGGTGCTTTTTTTTTCACTGACAGTAAAGGGAATTACAAATATGAAAAGGAAGAAAATTAGGATGAACCTTTTGAGTTGGATTAGACTATGTCACTTATGTCTGCACTCATGATTTTCAATATGTATAGATAAATATAGAAATTATTAAGATATAAATTTGTGTGAATATCTATATCTATCTATCTCATCTCATCCGTCTTTTATTATCTCTCCATGTATATACATATATTTCTTTTTTTTTTTTTTAACATGGGCAGGCACCGGGAATCGAACCCGGGTCCTCTGGCATGGCAGGCAAGCATTCTTGCCTGCTGAGCCACCGTGGCCCACCCTACATATATTTCTTGTGTCTCTCCACTGAGAGGCTCTGAGAACAGTGATACACCTCAGTTGTAATGAGTCTATCTAGTAACCAGATTGGTTTTTCACATACTATTCTCCTCCAAAGATAACTAGTTCTAGGTGGGCCATGGTGGCTCAGTGGCAGAGTTCTTGCCTGCCATGCTGGAGACCAAAGTTTGATTCCTGGTACCTGCCCATGCAAATAATAATAATAATAATAATAATAATAATAATAATAATAATAATAATAAATAACCAGTTCATTTTTTAGGCACTGGACCTAATTTAGGGAAAGTACAAAATATATATGGAACATTTGCTGTGTCAGGAGGTCAGCAAATAATCAAAGAATGGTGGGCACATATCAAAAGGATGGGATTGGGCAGTGCAATGGTGGCTCAGTGGCAGAATTCTCGCCTGCCATGCCAGAGACCCAGGTTCATTTCCCGGTGCCTGCCCATGCAGAAAAAAAAAAAAAAGATGGGATAACCATAAATCTGAGCCAACCTGAACATTAAAAAGAAGAAAAAATATATCATTGATGAATGCTAAACCATTGATGAAATAGGTATGGAAAATGAGATATTTACATAATCCTGTCATTACATTTGGAAAATACATTTTGAAACGTATTTTGTAAGGTCAGTCTTTTACTTGGTATGCTCTTCCCTTTTTGTGTCTTGCTTCTTTGATTTATTTCCTTCAACCACAGGCTGATATACTATTCTTTATAACATCTTCTGACTTTCCCTTTGCATCTCATTCTTTATACTGGGAAACTTTTTAAACAGCCATTTTCTTTTACAGGTATGCCTTTATCCCCACAGCATACTTTGCTCTTAATCCTTCTTTAGAATCTTTCTTTCAGTGGCACTGATCATTTCATTTTTCCAACATTTTGTTCTTCCAACATTTCTTCTTAAAACAATTTCTAAGATCTTTCCTCTTCTGTTTCCTAAATGAAGCTATTTCTCTGTGCTCTAACATCAGCTGCTTCATTAGATGATTACATAATTTTGCTTATAAATATCCTTGGGTTCTTCTGAGACCACAGTTTAATTACCTGGAAACAATTTGATCCTTGTAATCTGGCTTTTAAGACTTATTTGTTACCTATGACCAGAAAATGCTTAATTGGCTAGGGCTAATTATTCTCCAATAGTTGGACTTTATTGTTCTGAGTATTGTGCCCAATACCTCGTAAACTATGAGGTATTCTAGTATGGCTAGAAATAGCACTTACTCTGGCAATGTGTGAGCACTGAGCACTGAGCATAGCTCTCTCTAGTCTTTGTTTGCTTGGCCTCCTGTAGTTTCCTCACACATAACCATGAATCAGTACTCAAATGAATATTTGAGGGATCTATTAGCATTCCTCCAATTTTGTCTCTGTGTAGCTCTCTCTTATCCAGAACTTTGGCCCATAAACTCTCATTACTTGCCCAAATCAGCAATAGTTCCTCAATTCAAAGAGTCCACTGCACTCTATTTGTATTTCCTGTCCTTTTACTATGACCTGAAAATTCTCAAGGCAGTAATCTGTGGCAGTCATAGGGCTTACTTCGTTTATTTTGTGGTGTTGCAGGGATTATTGTTCTTTGTTGCCATATTCTGTGTATTGAACACTTTATTTATCTGTCTTTTGCAGTTATTTTGGTTGTTTTAGATGGGAAGGTAAATTCAATTCCAAGTATCCCATGGTAGCCTAAAGTGAGAGTTCCCAATTATTAATGCTTCATGGATCACATGTATTCAGCATGCATCTCTATACCAGGCATGGTTCTGGATTTTTGGGTTAAAGAAGGAAATAAATTTAAAACTTTGAAAGGAGGAAGACATGTTACATAACAAGATTACAGGAATAAAAGAAAGAGTGAAAACCAAACATTTTAAAAAGCCATACTAACTGTTCTAGTTTGCTAGCTGCCAGAATGCACACACCAGAGACAGATTGGTTTTTAATAAAAGGGGATTTATTTCATTACTTCTTCAGAGGAAAGGCAGCTAACTTTCAACTGAGGTTCTTTCTTTTGTGGGAAGGCACAAGGTGATCTCTGTTGGCCTTCTCTCCAGGCCTCTGGGTTCCAACAACTTTCCCTGGGGTGATTTCTTTCCGCATCTCCAAAGGCCTGGGCTGAACTGTGAGTGCTGAGATGAGATATGCTGAGCTGCTTGGGATGGGATGTACTAGATTGAACTCTCTCATTTAAGCACCAGCCAATTAACTCAAACATCATTCATTGCAGCAGGCACATGTCTTATCCAAGTGCAGATGTAATGAGCAACAGATGAGGTTCACGTACCATTGGCTCATGTCCACAGCAACAGAACTAGGCACGTTCACCTAGCCAAGTTGGCAACTGAATGTAACTACCACTCAAACAGATTAAAATAAATGGTCCTATACCTCTCAAATAATCTACAGTGTTTTATTGTTGTAAAACAATGAACTAATGAGCATACATAGCAGTAGTAATTTCAATCCTCACCTTCTCAAAAGAAAGTAGAGAATTGCATTACAAAATGATTTACCTCAAAAATAATCCAAACCAAATGGTGATATTTAAAGGTTAAATTCACTTATGAGAAGCAATCACTTCTAATGAAAAGCTCATCAAATGTTTCTGGTGGACATTAGAGATTCAACTGGTTTCATGCATGAGTGTGTGATTAATTGTAGGGCCTCTGAAATTTTGAGTAAAGCAGTTTGGCAAGGTTTTGGTTTCAAGTATTTTTTTTCTGCGATATCTCATGTGTAGCATGTTGAAGCTATCCTATGGGAATAATTTGATAACCACCCTATGGCCATTTTCTTAAGAGACTATATTTCTTTTCATAAATAACTCTGGGTGTGGTCTCTATTGGGGGTTGTAAGATCTCAAAAGAAACCATCTGTTCCCTGTCTATGCCAATGAGGTTGAGACTGACAGAAAAGAACTGTCCTGCTGAACTCACATGCCAATCTGTACAGAAGGTTGCTGGTTCCATGGTAAGGAGAGAGCTCAGCACATAAAAATAATTGTTGAATTGGTTTTCTTTAAAAGTATGAAGATGGGTCACTATTTTTAGAAGTTACTTAACTGAAGGTTTCCTTAGGCATGTAAAATGAAAAGTCATGGAAGCTCAGTGCCCTTAAATATGGAAGACAAAAGAGTGCTGGAAAAAGGTGAGAATATAAAAGTCTAGTTGAGAATTATAGGAATTCAAGGTTAACTGGTGGGGATTCATACTTTGTAAGAGTGGACTCTGGGGCAGACAACAAACTGGAGAAATCATTTGTCAAAAATACATAAATAAAAATAACAATAAAAAAAGACTGACTTGTCTCCAAAAGGCCAAAAAGAGACTTAAAAGTATGTTTAAGCGATTGCATATGGACCATAGTTAGAGTAGTTAAATGCCGTTTGGATAGCCAGGAAAGTCTGTAGAATATCTGTCTGGCTAGGACAAGCAGTCCAACAGACAGGTAAATATAAATACAGCATAAGAATTTTGGAAATCCAGTAAGGTGATAAATATTTTCTACCTAATGGAGTACTCCTCGTCTTTCAAGTTTGGCAGAAAAGATGACCAGCAAAACTTTTCTTACATCAAAGTTTAAATGAAGTTTGGATTTCTGCTATGCTGGAGTAGGAATTTCTGAACCTGTAATATATTTTTTAACAAAATTTACTATGATGTATTCTACGTCCAAACAGTGTCAGACTATCCTTATACTGAGAAATGTGAAAGATGCAGTCTAGATCTTAAAGACATTTAAAATCAAGGTAGATAAGGGAAGCTCATGTAGATAACAGTTTGGAGGTAATATGAAACTATGTATGGTAAATGCCAAATGTAGGGAAAAAACACAACAACGATGACAACTGTGCATTCTGTATGCATTTAATGGCTGGAGAGAGGAGTTCTTGTTACATGAAGTTACGGGATTTCTGGGAAGCCTTTTATAGAATGCTGGATATAAACTTGTCTTAAAACAATGGATTTAACTAAGGTAGAGATAAGTTGTGATAATTTGTGAATTTTTCCCTAGAAGTTATACAAATATTTTGAAGTGGGAATAAGTAAGTCATTTATAGTGATATAAGGACCCAATTTGACTAAAGTAGAGAGAGACTAGAAAAAAATCTTAACTAGTTGAACAGAAGGCTTTTTCATTGGAAAGGATCAGGAAGATAGGTACAAGAGATATTAAAAAATGGAATAAGCAACAGTCTGAACTAAGTAGATACTTGAGTTTTATATTGGTGGTCCCAGTAGAGTTGAAGGTATTGGTCCTGGCTATGTTGACAGTGACTGGGTCTGTGCTAAAACAGTAGGGTGAAATGGAGATAAGGGAAAAGAGAATGAATTCTAAGATATTTTGGAAGGTAGTTGAAACAGAGGGAGGTTATATGTGTATATGTGGACCTGCAGTATATGTATTGTGTATATTTAGTTGAAATGTGAAATGTGTAGAATGTTATGTAGGTCCAAATTTTATGGTTATAAGGAAGTGCTTTAATCTTAGCATAGTGGGAGCAATGTGATGCGTGCCTATGAGAGTGGGTAGTCTACATGATGTGATTGGCTTCACCAGCTCCTTAGGCAACACACCTTTTTTTATTTTTCAAGATGAGTAACTTCTTCATTCCATGCATATAGCTGAAAAATTTTGTATGAAGCTAATATTTCATTATATTCTAAGCCCCTAGAAAGGCTGCTCATGACTCAGTCCCTCAAATAAAAGTGCATGATTTGTAGAAAAAAAAATTATAAGCCATCCCATGAAAAAATATTGTAGGATATAGTAGGTACTTGGTGTCAAGGATATGTGTATGGAAGATTGAACAAGCATAGGTATATACATCATTGGATGGAAATACATAAACTGCAATTTGGGTGGAATGTGATGTTCAATTACAATTACATATATAAAAATATAGTAATTTTAAAACTATGTACATAGTTTTAAAATAATACAGAAGTTGTAATTTTGGCTGGCAGCAAAAGACAATAGTCTGTTTCCCTCATCCTCCCTATTTCTAGCCCTCCTCCTCAGAAAGAATCATTGATCAATTTCTATTTGTTTTTTTCCCTAGTTCAGTTCATTCTTCTCTGCCCTCTACCTCTCCTCCATAAAAATATAGTTATATTAGAATTTTCTGTTTCTGCATGGTTAACTCTGTAATTTAAACAAAATATTTAAATATAATTGTATTCAGCCAGTCATGGATAATATCTCTTCCTATAGCTGTTGGGAAGATAAGCGCTTGAGAGTTAATATATTTCCTCCAACTATGCTATTATAAGACATTTACTGAGGAATATGATATTTATGATTTAATATATTTTATTTATATTTTGAAGTAGAGATATTTCAAAATCTGTTAAAAAATAATTGATTGATGTTTGATACTATTCTAGTGCCTAATAAGAAAAACAGTAATATCCATTTCGATGGTTGTATCACTTGGTCACACTTCAATGAATATTCTCTTTCGAAAAATCGACACATCGTTTAAAAAGGATCACATGCAAGTTCTTTAAAAAGCTTGGAGTTTATATGGGTTATTGAAATATCCTATGCATTATTTCTGCAGGTAGAAGAAATACCTAGTAAAAAGTGCATATATTGTCAGATGCCTGAATATTTATAGGTATGAAGTTGATGGGGAAGAAAGTACAGGAATTTATTATAGAGTTTCAGCAAAAGTGGCTGAAAATAAAAATAGATGCCAAAATAATTAGGTAAATTAAATTACAAAGGAATAAGAAACAGTCTGAGAACAAAATTTTTCTAAGAATTGGATGCAGAAATATTATGTTCTTAGTCATCATTGTGCTTTAGACCAAAGGAATTTTATTATACCTTAACTTGAAATGCCAGTTACCCAATGTCCTAACTCCAGACAGGTTAGGACCCTTCAAAGGATCAATTCCTTGATATAAAAATGTCTAGAATTAAGGCTGCTTCAGAGAAGTCAGAAGCATTATTCCCACTTATTTTTAAATGTGATATTTTTCTCTCAACAGGAATACTGGGAAGCTGGTTTGAGCTGGGTCCAAAGAAATATCCTTATGGGGTTTTTAAACAGCAGCTGGTTCCAGCCACCTGCTTTCCTTTTAGCAGGCATCCCAGGACTGGAAGCTGTACAAATATGGATCTCCATCCCATTGTGTGCCATGTACCTAATCGCCCTTCTAGGGAACTGCACAATCTTCTTTGTTATCAAAATCACTCCTAGCCTTCATAAACCTCAATATATTTTCCTATCTATGTTGTCAGCTACAGATGTGGGTTTGTCTTTATCAACTCTACCCACAGTACTCAATGTCTTCCTCCTGAATCACAGGGAGATTGAGTTCCATTCTTGCCTGGCACAGATGTTCTTCATTCATATCTTCTCTTCCATGGAATCAGCCATCCTGCTGGCTATGGCCTTTGACCGCTTTGTAGCTATTCGGAACCCACTGCTCTACACTGTGGTTTTAACCCCTTCTCGGATCATTGCAATTGGACTTGCAGCTTTGATTAGAGGTGCAGTGTTGATGATTCCCTTGCCCATCCTGCTCATGCAATTGCCCTTCTGCAAAGATGTCATCCTATCACATTGTTACTGCTACCACCCTGATGTTATGAAGCTGGCTTGTGGCCCTGTCAGAGTCAATATCATCTATGGGTTGACTCTTGTCCTCTGCTCCTTTGGAGTTGATTCTATGTTCATTGTCATTTCATACATCTTGATTTTGAAAATAGTGCTGGGTATTGCTTCTCAAGACGGTCAGCTCAAGGCATTTTATACTTGTGTTTCCCACATTTTCACTGTCTTTATCTTTTATGTGCCACTCATTGTGCTGGCCCTAATTCATCGGTTTGGTACATTCACATCTCCCCTTCTCCATGTCACCATGTCTAATCTCTTCCTCTTCTTGACCCCTGTCCTTAACCCACTGGTTTATAGCTTAAAAACCAAAGAGATACAGTTAGCAGTGCACAAGGTAATCAAAGACAGGAGAAAGTTACTCAAGTAATCAAGTATGGCCTTAGTGAAAAGGACACTATAACTCACTCTTCTTCTTTCATCCATGTTTGTTTCTCTTTAGGAATATGGCATCATTACATCATCATGGTTTTGTAAGAATTGATGAAGTAATTCTCCTTGTCTGCCAATATGATGGTAATATTTTTATTATTTTCCTGATGCAAAGCATCATACACACTGTTCCATGAAGGATCTTTCTGAAATAGTTTTTTTTTTTTTTTTTAGTGTTTCTCTCTTATTTATATATTTAAAAGTTTTATTAAGTGGTTTCCAATTAAGACTTTCTAACTAAGTGGCTTCCAATTAAAAAGATAAAGGCTGAATAAGCATTGTAAGAACTTTTCCATTCTCTTATCCTTGTCTATTTCTCCAACCTCAACCACAAGTACCCAATAGCACATCTCTTCAGTATGAATGATTTAATATATTTTTACATATGTATACCAGATTTTACATGACTCCAAGCTTTTACCAATTTCTTGGCTTAGAAATTTGAGACCCATACTAAACAAAACTTCCTCTATTAATAATTTTTGATCATTTTAGTAGAATTGACCTTTGCCTTTTCCCTTAATATACTCCATGAATGATTTTACTATTATTCTTACAGTACAATTTTACTTACATCATCATGTCTTTCTTATCCAATTAATTGTGCATAATTATGGGAAAATATTAAATTGCTTTATCTCTGAACACCCAATAGATACCCTATTAAATGGCATAACAGTAGATGTTAAAGTCATTTCTTTAATAAAGGATGAATGTTCATGGACATATATGGCTGCATTTATCATCATGACTCTTGCCACACATTAATATAATGACCTGTTTAATATCTCCCTTCTAAACAGCCAGGAGCCGTATTTGTTGTCTTTGCCATTTTGTCTTTATCAGCTAATACAATATCTTTAATACTGCATATAATCAATTCTTATTGATGAATAAATGAATAAATTGATGAATATATCAACTGAGAGATCTCATGCATAATATGTTGTACCTCTTAAAGGTGGTTTTGGCACATTGAAATGTAACTATGAAACAAATGGGGGATATCCTTAAAACACTTTATTCTTAAAAAGAGGAAAATAAATTTAGTTATTGAATATTTACCTCAAGCTTTAAGCTTTATTTAATTACCGAATTACCCTCTCATAAAATAAATGAAGTTAATTTTATTAGTAAGCTCCATTTTTAAGGTAAGGATACCAAAGTTAAAAGATACTAAATAATTTGCCAGTTTCCCAAATTAAATGTGGTTGCACTTGGATTTCAAAGCTGTCACATGCTGTATGTAAGAGTGCATTAATTACAGGAAAGCAGGCTTATTTTTCCCAAAACATTTTAAAATACGCAAACACATAAGTTTCATTGGATCTTGCTATGCATAATTACTTAAAATCATTATAATTTAATTTTGTTTTCCTCATATTCACTTAAATCATATTCCTTTTGAATTCCATGATTCTAGAAAAGAGACAAACATCTGTGTGGTTTAAAGATATAATGTTTTGATTACCAATCCATACATGCATGAAGAATGCAGTGCTACATAAACTGCTAATTGTAGGAATAGGACTTAAACTCACATCTGTACCTCTTCAAAGGTCTTGCCCTTAACAATTATTTTGAATACCTGCAAACCTAAAGTCTACAAAGAAAATTGCCAAACTGTGTAGCAATACCATATAATGAAATGAAAATATTAAGTGCAGACTAATGTGGGATATAGACTTTTTTTTCTTTTTGAGAAATATTTGGAATGTGCAAATTGAAAGACCATAGAGACAAGGCATTTAGCAATCATGTTTTGGAGAACAGGAATGAAGACAGGATAAGTCAATACAAGGAAAAAGAGGTTTGTTTTTGTAAATTTCAAGCTGCTTATCCAAAGAATCATTATCTAACACAATGCAGCATCTGATAATTAGAGAACTCCTACAGGCTTCATTTAGAGTTGCTAATTACATATTAAAAGCTGAAAGTTAATCAAATCATTCTATTAATCAGCTATTAAAGCACCTATCTGAACTGAGAAGGGTTCAACCAAGTTGGCTTTAGTGGAAGGAGATTTATCTGTATATTGATAGGATATGGAACATAGAACTTATTCTTATACAGGCTATCCTGAGTTTAAATCCTGTTTCAACTGCATAAGAGATGAACGCTCTTAGACAAGTATCTTTATCTCCCTGAAACTGAAAACGTTATTTTTCAAAATGCTGAAGAAATATTTTTAATGTATATATAAAATGTGATTTTAGGAGTTTAAATATAATGGATCCAGTTTCCATATCCACAAAATGAGAAAAGTGTTTTTGAGGAGTAATTGACATCAGGATGAAAAATGTTAAGCTGAATGCCTAAAACTATCATTATTATTATAAGAGTTATGATTAGTATTACCTTCTATTGTCATTATGCTTTAGAACTATAATTTAGCTATACCTTCCATCATAAGTCATTGTTGGAGAGAAGAGCCTTCCACTTCCCTGGCTCCTGAAATTATTTTAAAAAGCTGCATAGAACTTCTTGTTTTTCAGACTGTAGAATATGATTGAACATAGGAAAAGTCAAGAGAACTAGATCTGCCATCAATGTATGTAAGACATCTGAGCTACAGCATGTTTCAGTACCAGGAAAATGAAAATGTAGGAATTGCTAGTTTTAAAGGCCTTGAAACTTGACCCTCTATTTTTAGAGGCAATGCTCAGCACAGCATGGAGAATAAAGGTATGAGAAGATGATGAATAAGGAGTTGAAATCGATGAACAAAAGACTAAGGCCAGTACATAGATGATGCTCTTATGGTGAAGAAAATAGGAATAGAAAATTGTCAAGCCTTTGTAGAATAGCAGCCTCTTATCGGGCTGGGCAAGGAGGCCATCGAGGAAAGCTAACAATCACTTCTTGACATTTCGTGGGTGGATAAAGATGGTGACATTTTACAGTGGATGGGTAGTGGCTACAAAATGGTCAAGGGTTTTAGTAACTAGGGTTGTTCAGCCAGTGGAGGTAAAGGTATGGATAAAGAAGAGTTGGATTAAGCAATACTCCAAGTGAAAAAAATTCAGCAATGAAAAAGTATTATAATAGACTTTTAATAAGGAAAACATTAGAAATAATCTAGCTCAAAATTATAGACTTAGTTAAATGAAATGTTGTACTTCCAAATACTGAAACACTAAAAGAGTTTTAAAAAATGAAGTTGTAGAGATCCTCAAATTAAGAAAATGATATATACATAAGTTTTTATTTCTCAATGTCTTCCATAGCTGTAGATAATTCTTATCTCTTGTCCTTTTCAAGATTCCAATAAAAGGAGATTTAGCATATCTAAAAATATAAATGTGCATTCAGTTAAAGAGGAAGGTCAACACATTTCTAGGGCAAAGTGAATGAAATCTATTACAAGATAAAATGAAGTGTGCAGTGAACATTCCAAAATATACATGAGAAAAATATGCCTGAGTTAGGGTATCTGCTTTGTAGAGTCTTATGGAGTTTCCTAGTGCAGATTGTAAACACAAAAATTGGCAAGCGAAGAGAGGATTGTAGAATTAGAAGGCAGAGCATTCAGAATTCTGTTTCTAAATGTCTTTACCAATTTGTTAACCATATTTCCTTTTATTCTCCTTTCTTTCCAAATACCCTCTCTCAAGTCAGCTGAAGAAACACAATATGCATGCACCAAAATTTTATATTAGGGTGAGAGGATGCCAAGGTTCTTTCACTAAAGATAATGAAAATAACCAGAAAAGATTGGCTGTGTTAGTGTCTCTATCAGTCCTGCAGGTGGAGTTAAATTTTTATCCATGATAGGTAATGGCTTAAAGTCACATTCCTCTCAGGCCTCCCTCAAGTGAAGACCATCTGTGGACTAGACCAACCGATATACACAGTTTTCCAAATCTGTATTCTACTTTTCATGGAGACATATCAAAATTAATAATAAAATGATACAGATATTTTTTAAGGTTGTTTGCATGCATGTTATAAAATTTTGAAATGTCTTCCTGAAATTTTTTATTAAAGCTGGTCTTATAAGATGAGCTAGATGGCTTTCCTCTGTAATTACATTATTAGCGTAATAACGATATTATTTCTTCCTTGCAGATTTTACTTATTTTACCAGTGAATTAATGAGGCCTGAAGTTGTGTTTGTTATTCACTTACTTCTTCTAGTTTGAATTTATTTTATTCTTGTATGGATATTTAATTTTGCTTTTTAAAATTATGATGTTTCTATTTCTATTAGGATAATCATATATTCACTTTTTTATTAAAGTGTAGTATAATATTTACTTAGCTTTAAATGTTACACTAACCTTGTATTTGTAGAATAAAACTCACTTGGCCATGGTGCATTATCCTTTTAGACACATTTCTGAGATCTGCTTGCCTATATTTTGTTAAAGGGAACTTATTTATGGGTGCTAGTAATTTTATTTTCTAAGATGTGAGATTCTGATGTAAATGATATTTGAAGGTGATAATTCACTTCATTTAATTTAGAGGGAATAATTTTTAAGTGGTGAAAGGGCTGAAGCTATATCTTTAAATGACCTATGGGAAATGGGATTTAGGACCCAAGAGTGAAGGTTTCCAGAAATAAGAAGATAGACCATTTATTTATATTAATAGGAAATGCAGGTTATTCAGGTGCAGATATTGGTAGGTACATACATGCGATGTAGAAGATTTATTTTTCTTCCTATTGCTTCTCTTTTCTCTCTGAAATAAAAATAATGTTAATCATTTGAGAAAGAGGAGGGATTAATATAATTTGTGGAGCTAAGGAAAAAAGTATAAAATAAATTGTCCAGAGGAGGAGGTAAAAGAAACAACAGAGGAGTGTAATATGATTTCCTGGCAAATTGAAGAACTCATTTGAAGTATTTGTCCTAAATGTAACATCAGTCTGTTCAGAATTTTTGTGTATTTTCCTCACTCATATTCTGTTATAAGGGTGAAAGAACAAAGTGATGTTTGGCTTCATCAGGGAAGGGATTTTGCCAAATGAGTATGATGAGTCCAGAGAAGCACAAGGAAATGGAAGAAATCACACTTAATCCCATTTGTGATGAGATATGAAACTATGAAAGGCAATGAAAATATAAGATCAGCAGATTAGGTATACCTCATGGTGTCAAAGTAGTGCTGTAATAAGAATGAATGACAGGAAGTGAGCTTGTAAAAAAATAAAGAGATGCATTGGAAATAATAATTTTGAGGTAAATGATTGATTGATTAACTCTGGAGGGAGGGTGGAAATTGTCATTACTGTGGGGTTAAAAGTGAAATTCAGTTGTGTTGATGATGATTGTCATGGTAAACTGTGTGATGGCAAATGTGTTTTCAGGTATTATGTTCTGTTCCTTTTTGTATATTTTTACTGTAAAACATTTTTAAAAATATATGTGAACATATCCCTAATATATCACTTGGTAAGTAAGTTAATTTAACATACCATGTACAATATTTTTCGATCCATAATAAAAATATGCCCTAATGTGTTTTATTTTATTTAAAATATATTTATTAAGGTTAGTTAATGTTTTGAGAGCTTTGATTGAAATTAGGGGTGACATAATCTAAAAAGCAAGGACCATACAGATGGAGTTCCAGTGCTTAAATACAAGTGCAGCCATGCATAAATATGATTATTGTAGAATAATTTTAAAACATAAATTATAATAATATATCTAATGTTCACATGTTAATTAGTATAATTCTCCATAATAAAGCATTATGTTATTAATGAAGGTACTTTAATACTTTTTCATGAACTGTGAAAATAATTATGACAATATATCCAGAAAAAATTATATATAAAATTTAATTATTAAACATGATTGAAAATAATTAGAAGATAGTGAAACAAAAGGTTAATAATGTTTAACTTTGGATACCTTGGTTAATTTTATATATACAAGGTTAAAATGTATATATGTTTTTTAATTAAACTATATATTAAACTTGCTTAGGAGCAGGACAGTTCTTTTTATAAAGGAATTATTGAAAAATTCTATGATCTCTTTTAAGTACTCTCCTCCCTCATCCTATACCTTCCTAGAAAAGAAATAAATCTGTGTGTAGATGATTTGCTCCCCTGTTAATCCGCAGGATTTTGTATCACCCTGTCTTCCCTATCCTCTTTCAAAAATCACACTTTCTTCCTGAATCACTGAAGTTCCTTCTGGAAACCCTGAGTTTCCACGAGATGGCTAAGGCTAAGCATATGAAAAGGCAATTATTTGTAAAATTTTCAAATTCCTTTCCTTAGAAAGCATGGGGTAAAGCTATGTCAGTTTACTCAGGAATACAATGAAACCTCACTCTATGTATTTGCTCACCTTTGGTGCCCCATTTCTCTGTCACATATTAAAAACAATATGAACTTTCTCCGCCGGCCCGCCGCGCGGCGCCCACGCCCCGCAGCAGCCGAGCCGCCCGACCTCCTTCTCCCCTCTCTTTCTCCGCCGGCCCGCAGCAGCCGAGCCGCCCGAACTCCTTCTCCCCTCTCTTTCTCCGCCGGCCCGCAGCAGCCGAGGCGCCCGACCTCCTTCTCCCCTCTCTTTCTCCGCCGGCCCGCAGCAGCCGAGCCGCCCGACCTCCTTCTCCCCTCTCTTTCTCCGCCGGCCCGCCACGCGGCGCCCACGCCCCGCAGCAGCCGAGCCGCCCGACCTCCTTCTCCCCTCTCTTTCTCCGCCAGCCCGCCGCGCGGCGCCCAAGCCCCGCAGCAGCCGAGCCGCCCGACCTCCTTCTCCCCTCTCTTTCTCCGCCGGCCCGCCGCGCGGCGCCCAAGCCCCGCAGCAGCCGAGCCGCCCGACCTCCTTCTCCCCTCTCTTTCTCCGCCTGCTCCGGCTGCTCTCCAACCACCACGGTGCCCTCTTCCCCCGCCTTCACCGTGCTCCTCCGCCACCAGCCTCGACAGCCTTGCCGCCCTCACCTTTCCTCCTCCAGAACAGCTACTGGGGGAGTGGAGCTAATACAGAGCAGCTCCCGGAGCCACGACGGAGATCAAAGGGACAGCGGACCCCATCCTGGAACGGCTGACTATCTGGGAGAACCAGCTCCGGTGAGATCACCAAGGGGCACGGGCTTTCCTGGGTGGGACGACAAGCGACCGGAGTCCCTCCCTTCCACCTTCCTGGGCCAGCTGGTAGAATTGGACAGGCGGTCCCCTTAGGCCGCGGCGGCTGGTGCCCCCACCACACGAGGCCCCCCGGAACAACTGAGATAGTTGGGTCGGAAACCCCCAGACTGCAGAGAACAGTGACCGGGGGATCCCTTCCAAACACGTGACTCCCCCGTCGGCTGGGAACAGTGTACTCTCCCGGGCTGCGACAGCTGGCGCCCTCCCGCCACGCTTGGTGCCCCGCGCCGACTGGCTAATTTGGCCGGAGGCTCTCCTGTGCTGCGACAGCCGGCGACCCTCCCCACGTTTGGAACCCCGGGCCGGCTGGCATTCTTCCAAGACGCTTAGGTTGCCGAACCTCCCCTACGGCGAGAGTTTTCCAGAGTTGAGGGACCCACAGCAACTTTCGCTGGTGGAACCCACAGACAGGCGTGTGCCACGAGCGCCACCTACTGGGCAGGATAGGAAGAACAGAACCCAGAGATTGCGCAGAAAAATCTTTCAAGCTGGGGGTCGAACACCCGGGGAAATCTGACTAAATGCCCAGACGCCAGCAGAAGATAATGGATCACGCTCAGAAAATTGAACATATGGCCCAGTCAAACGAAGAAACCAATAGTTCAAATGAGATACAGGAGCTGAAACAACTAATGCTGAATATACGAACAGAAATGGAAAACCTCTTCAAAAATGAAATCGATAAATTGAGGGAGGACATGAAGAAGACATGGGCTGAACATAAAGAAGAAATAGAAAAACTGAAAAAAAAAATCACAGAACTTATGGAAGTGAAAGATAAAGTAGAAAAGATGGAAAAAACAATGGATACCTACAATGACAGATTTAAAGAAACAGAAGATAGAATTAGTGATTTGGAGGATGAAACATCTGAATTCCAAAAAGAAACAGAAACTATCTGGAAAAGAATGGAAAAATTTGAACAAGGTATCAGGGAACTCAAGGACAATATGAAGCGACAAATATACGTGTTGTGGGTATCCCAGAAGGAGAAGAGAAGGGAAAAGGAGGAGAAAAACTAATGGAAGAAATTATCACTGAAAATTTCCCAACTCTTATGAAAGACCTAAAATTACAGATCCAAGAGTGCAGCGCACCCCAAAGAGATTAGACACAAATAGGCGTTCCCCAAGACACTTACTAGTTAGAATGTCAGAGGTCAAAGAGAAAGAGAGGATCTTGAAGGCAGCGAGAGAAAAACAATCCGTCACATACAAGGGAAACCCAATAAGACTATGTGTAGATTTCTCAGCAGAAACCATGGAAGCTAGAAGACAGTGGGATGATATATTTAAGTTACTAAAAGAGAAAAACTGCCAGCCAAGACTCCTATATCCAGCAAAATTGTCCTTCAAAACTGAGGGAGAAATTAAAACATTCTCAGACAAAAAGTCACTAAGAGAATTTGTGACCAAGAGACCAGGTCTGCAAGAAATACTAAAGGAAGCACTAGAGTCAGATACAAAAAGACAGAAGAGAGAGACATGGAGAAAAGTGTAGAAAGAAGGAAAGTCAGATATGATATATATAATACAAAAGGCAAAATGGTAGAGGAAAATATTATCCAAACAGTAATAACTCTAAATGTCAATGGACTGAATTCCCCAATTAAAAGACATAGACTGGCAGAATGAATTAAAAAACAGGATCCTTCTATATGCTGTCTACAGGAAACACATCTTAGACCCAAAGATAAATATAGGTTGAAAGTGAAAGGTTGGGAAAAGATATTTCATGCAAACAACAACCAGAAAAGAGCAGGAGTGGCTATACTAATATCCAACAAATTAGACTTCAAATGTAAAACAGTTAAAAGAGACAAAGAAGGACACTATATACTATTAAAAGGAACAATTAAGCAAGAAGACATAACAATCATAAATATTTACGCACCGAACCAGAATGCCCCAAAATACGTGAGGAATACACTGCAAACACTGAAAAGGGAAATAGACACATCTACCATAATATTTGGAGACTTCAATTCGCCACTCTCATCAATGGACAGAACATCTAGACAGAGGATCAATAAAGAAACAGAGAACTTGAATATTACTATAAATGAACTAGACTTAACACACATTTATAGGACATTACACCCCACAACAGCAGGATACACCTTTTTCTCCAGGGCTCATGGATCATTCTCAAGGATAGACCATATACTGGGTCACAAAGCAAGTCTCAATAAATTTAAAAAAGTTTGAAATTATACACAACACTTTCTCGGATCATAAAGGAATGAAGTTGGAAATCAATAATTGGCAGAGTGCCAGAAAATCACAAATACATGGAGGCTCAACAACACAGTCTTAAACAACCAGTGGGTCAAGGAAGAAATTACAAGAGAAATTAGTAAATATCTCAAGACAAATGAAAATGAAAACCCAACATATCAAAACCTATGGGATGAAGCAAAGGCAGTGCTAAGAGGGAAATTTATTGCCCTAAATGCCTATATCAGAAAAGAAGAAAAGGCAAAAATGCAGGAATTAACTGTCCACTTGGAAGAACTGGAGAAAGAACAGCAAACTAACCCCAAAGCAAGCAAAAGGAAAGAAATAACAAAGGTTAGAGCAGAAATAAATGAAATTGAGAACATGAAAACAATAGAGAAAATCAATAAGACCAGAAGTTGGTTCTATGAGAATATCAATAAGATTGATGGGCCCTTAGCAAGATTGACAAAAAGAAGAAGAGAGAGGATGCAAATAAATAAGATCAGAAATGGAAGAGGAGACATAACTACTGACCTCACAGAAATAAAGGAGGTAATAACAGGATACTATGAACAACTTTACGCTAATAAATACAACAATTTAGATGAAATGGACAGGTTCCTGGAAAGACATGAACAACCAACTTTGACTCAAGAAGAAATAGATGACCTCAACAAACCAATCACAAGTAAAGAAATTGAATTAGTCATTCAAAAGCTTCCCTAAAAAGAAAAGTCCAGGACCAGACGGCTTCACATGTGAATTCTATCAAACATTCCAGAAAGAATTAGTACCTACTCTCCTCAAACTCTTCAAAAAAATCAAAGTGGAGGGAAAACTACCTAATTCATTCTATGAAGCCAACATCACCCTCATACCAAAACCAGGCAAAGATATTACAAAAAAAGAAAACTACAGACCAATCTCTCTAATGAATACAGATGCAAAAATCCTCAATAAAATTCTAGCAAATCGTATCCAACAACATATTAAAAGAATTATACATCATGACCAAGTAGGATTCATCCCAGGTATGCAAGGATGGTTCAACATAAGAAAATCAATTAATGTAATACACCATATCAACAAATCAAAGCAGAAAAATCACATGATCATCTCAATTGATGCAGAGAAGGCATTTGACAAGATTCAACATCCTTTCCTGTTGAAAACACTTGAAAGATAGGAATACAAGGGAACTTCCTTAAAATGATAGAGGGAATATATGAAAAACCCACAGCTAATATCATCCTCAATGGGGAAAAATTGAAAACTTTCCCCCTAAGATCAGGAACAAGACAAGGATGTCCACTATCACCACTGTTATTCAACATCGTGTTGGAAGTTCTAGCCAGAGCAATTAGACAAGAAAAAGAAATACAAGGCATCAAAATTGGAAAGGAAGAAGTAAAACTATCACTGTTTGCAGACGATATGATATTATATGTCGAAAACCCAGAAAAATCCACAACAAAATTACTAGAGCTAATAAATGAGTACAGCAAAGTAGCAGGCTACAAGATCAACATTCAAAAATCTGTAGCCTTTCTATACACTAGTAATGAACAAGCTGAGGCGGAAATCAAGAAACGAATCCATTTACAATCTCAACTAAAAGAATAAAATACCTAGGAATAAATTTAACTAAAGAGACAAAAGACCTATACAAAGAAAACTACAAAAAACTGTTAAAAGAAATCACAGAAGACCTGAATAGATGGAAGGGCATACCGTGTTCATGGATTGGAAGACTAAATATAGTTAAGATGTCAATCCTACCTAAATTGATTTACAGATTCAATGCAATACCAATCAAAATCCCAACAACTTATTTTTCAGAAATAGAAAAACCAATAAGCAAATTTATCTGGAAGGCCAGGGTGCCCCGAATTGCTAAAAACATCTTGAGGAAAAAAAACAAAGCTGGAGGTCTCGCGCTGTCTGACTTTAAGGCATATTATGAAGCCACAGTGGTATTGGCATAAAGATAGATATATCAACCAATGGAATTGAATAGAGTGCTCAGATATAGACTCTCTCATCTATGGACATTTGATCTTTGATAAGGCAGTCAAGCCAATTCACCTGGGACAGAACAGTCTCTTTAATAAACGGTGGCTAGAGAATTGGATATCCATATGCAAAAGAATGAAAAAAGACCCGTATCTCACACCCTATACAAAAGTTAACTCAAAATGGATCAAAGATCTAAGCATTAGGTCTAAGTCCATAAAACAGTTATAGGAAAATGTAGGGAGATATCTTATGAAACTTACAACTGGAGGCGGTTTTATGGACCTTAAACCTAAAGCAAGAGCACTGAAGAAGGAAATAAATAAATGGGAGCTCCTCAAAATTAAACACTTTTGTGCATCAGAGAACTTCATCAAGAAAGTAGAAAGACAGCCTACACAATGGGAGACAATATTTGGAAACGACATATCAGATAAAGGTCTAGTATCCAGAATTTATAAAGAGATTGTTCATCTCAACAACAAAAAGACAGCCAACCCAATTACAAAATGGGAAAAAGACTTGAACAGACACCTCTCAGAAGAGGAAATACGGATGGCCAAGAGGCACATGAAGAGATGCTCAATGTCCCTGGCCATTAGAGAAATGCAAATCAAAACCACAATGAGATATCATCTCACACCCACCAGAATGGCCATTATCAACAAAACAGAAAATGACAAGTGCTGGAGAGGATGCGGAGAAAGAGGCACACTTATCCACTGTTGGTGGGAATGTCAAATGGTGCAACCACTGTGGAAGGCAGTTTGGCGGTTCCTCAAAAAGCTGAATATAGAATTGCCATACGACCCAGCAATACCATTGCTAGGTATCTACTCAAAGGACTTAAGGGCAAAGACACAAACGGACATTTGCACACCAATGTTTATAGCAGCGTTGTTTACAATTGCAAAGAGATGGAAACAGCCAAAATCTCCATCAACAGAAGAGTGGCTAAACAAACTGTGGTATATACATACGATGGAATATTATGCAGCTTTAAGACAAGATAAACTTATGAACCATGTAATAATATGGATGGACCTAGAGAACATTATGCTGAGTGAGACCAGCCAAAAACTAAAGGACAAATACTGTATGGTCCCACTGATGTGAACTGACATTCGAGAATAAACTTGGAATATGTCATTGGTAACAGAGACCAGCAGGAGTTAGAAACAGGGTAAGATAATGGGTAATTGGGCTGAAGGGATACAGACTGTGCAACAGGACTAGATACAAAAACTCAAAAATGGACAGCACAATAATACCTAATTGTAAAGTAATCATGTTAAAATACTGAATGAAGCTGCATCTGAGCTATAGGGGTTTTTTTTGTTTTTGTTTGCTTGTTGGTTTGTTTGTTGTTGTTGTTTTTTACTATTACTACTACTTTTATTTCTTTTCTTTATATTAACATTTTATATCTTTTTCTGTTGTGTTGCTAGTTCCTCTAAACTGATGCAAATGTACTAAGAAGCAATGATCATGCATCTATGTGATGATGTTAAGGATTACTGAGTGCATATGTAGAATGGTATGATTTCTAAATGTTGTGTTAATTTCTTTTTTTTTTTTTCCGTTAATAAAAAATAAAAATAAAAAAAAAATAAAATAAAAAAAAAAAAAAAACAATATGAATTCTAATATCTGGTGCTGTGAGAGGCACTGTTACCTTATTTGACTAAGAGAAGTTGCCATTTCCTGACCACACTACTAGATAAATGACGATTTGGATGAGGATTCAGCAAGAAGATAGCTCTAAAAATATGTGGCTGTGCCTCTGGACTAACAATATTTCCTGGCCCTTAGGAATAAACAATATTTCTCAGGATTTACCAGAGGCTGATGAAACTGATCACTAGGTGAAATTATGTCACAAATCTCCCATAACTCAGCTAGCATGACCAAGCTTTCCTTGACCCAGTATTTTTCACTGCTGCTTCTGGATAATGAGTTAAGTGTATAGATTTAGGAATGTGTATCAAGGGCACTGTGGAAGTGGTATGATGTTTCTTGAGGTAAAAACAAATGTATAGCCAATAAGACTCGATAATAAAATTTATAAACCATATCAATACATTTTTGTATTCTGTTGTATACTGTATTTTGAGTAACAATGTTTTTTTGATAGATAGAGTCTGACTTTGAATTTCTAGAAGTATAATCAAAGAACAGTGCTGATGTGTGCTGGAAGTTTCAGAGATTAAAGACTGTTATCGTCATACTGATGAAGAAGTGATATATATAGCCCATACATGTTGCATTGAAGGAGACGAAGCTCAGAAAGGACTGAATTTGTGTGCTCTTTATCTGAAGATGTATAAAACTGAAAAGGAAGGGATACTACAGCAGAAAATTGGCACTCTCCCGGGCTGCGACAGCTGGCGCCCTCCCGCCACGCTTGGTGCCCCGGGCCGACTAGCTAATTCGGCCGGACGCTCTCCCGTGCTGCGGCGGCCGGCGACCCTCCCCGCATTCGGAATCCCAGGCCGGCTGGCATTCTTCCAAGACGCTTCGGCTGCCGAACCTCCCCTACGGCGAGAATTTTCCAGAGTTAAAGGACCCACAGCAACTTTAACTGGTGGAACCCGTAGACAAACGTGTGCCACGAGCGCCACCTACTGGGCAGGATAAGAAAAACAGAACCCAGAGATTGCACAGAAAAATCTTTCAACCTGTGGGGTCGAACACCCAGGGAAATCTGACTAAATGCCCAGACGCCAGCAGAAGATAACGGATCACGCTCAGAAAATTGAACATATGGCCCAGTCAAACGAAGAAACCAATAGCTCAAATGAGATACAGGAGCTGAAACAACTAATGCTGAATATACGAACAGAAATGGAAAACCTCTTCAAAAACGAAATCGATAAATTGAGGGAGGACATGAAGAAGACATGGGCTGAACATAAAGAAGAAATAGAAAAACTGAAAAAACAAATCACAGAACTTATGGAAGTGAAAGATAAAGTAGAAAAGATGGAAAAAACAATGGATACCTACAACGACAGATTTAAAGAAACAGAAGATAGAATTAGTGATTTGGAGGATGAAACATCTGAATTCCAAAAAGAAACAGAAACTATCTGGAAAAGAATGGGAAAATTTGAACAAGGTATCAGGGAACTCAAGGACAATGTGAACCGTACAAATATACGTGTAGTGGGTATCCCAGAAGGAGAAGAGAAGGGAAAAGGAGGAGAAAAACTAATGGAAGAAATTATCACTGAAAATTTCCCAACTCTTATGAAAGACCTAAAATTACAGATCCAAGAAGTGCAGCGCACCCCAAAGAGATTAGACACAAATAGGCGTTCCCCAAGACACTTACTAGTTAGAATGTCAGAGGTCAAAGAGAAAGAGAGGATCTTGAATGCAGTGAGAGAAAAACAATCCGTCACATACAAGGGAAACCCAATAAGACTATGTGTAGATTTCTCAGCAGAAACCATGGAGCTAGAAGACAGTGGGATGATATATTTAAATTACTAAAAGAGAAAAACTGCCAACCAAGACACCTATATCCAGCAAAATTGTCCTTCAAAAATGAGGGAGAAATTAAAACATTCTCAGACAAAAAGTCACTAAGAGAATTTGTGACCAAGAGACCAGCTCTGCAAGAAATACTAAAGGAAGCACTAGAGTCAGAACTGAAAAGACAGAAGAGAGAGACATGGAGAAAAGTGTAGAAAGAAGGAAAGTCAGATATGATATATATAATACAAAAGGCAAAATGGTAGAGGAAAATATTATCCAAACAGAAATAACTCTAAATGTCAATGGACTGAATTCCCCAATTAAAAGACATAGACTGGCAGAATGGATTAAAAAACAGGATCCTTCTATATGCTGTCTACAGGAAACACATCTTAGACCCAAAGATAAATATAGGTTGAAAGTGAAAGGTTGGGAAAAGATATTTCATGCAAACAACAACCAGAAAAGAGCAGGAGTGGCTATACTAATATCCAACAAGTTAGACTTCAAATGTAAAACAGTTAAAAGAGACAAAGAAGGACACTATATACTATTAAAAGGAACAATTAAGCAAGAAGACATAACAATCATAAATATTTATGCACCAAACCAGAATGCCCCAAAACACTTCAAAAGATAGGAATACAAGGGAACTTCCTTAAAATGATAGAGGGAATATATGAAAAACCCACAGCTAATATCATCCTCAATGGGGAAAAATTGAAAACTTTCCCCCTAAGATCAGGAACAAGACAAGGATGTCCACTATCACCACTATTATTCAACATTGTGTTGGAAGTTCTAGCCAGAGCAATTAGGCAAGAAAAAGAAATACAAGGCATCAAAATAGGAAAGGAAGAAGCAAAACTATCATTGTTTGCAGACGATATGATACTATATGTAGAAAACCCAGAAAAATCCACAACAAAATTACTAGAGCTAATAAATGAGTACAGCAAAGTAGCAGGCTACAAGATCAACATTCAAAAATCTGTAGCTTTTCTATACACTAGTAATGAACAAGCTGAGGCGGAAATCAAGAAACGAATCCCATTTACAATCGCAACTAAAAGAATAAAATACCTAGGAATAAATTTAACCAAAGAGACAAAAAACCTATACAAGGAAAACTACAAAAAACTGTTAAAAGAAATCACAGAAGACCTAAATAGATGGAAGGGCATACCGTGTTCATGGATTGGAAGACTAAATATAGTCAAGATGTCAATCCTACCTAAATTGATTTACAGATTCAATGCAATACCAATCAAAATCCCAACAACTTATTTTGCAGAAATAGAAAAACCAATAAGCAAATTTATCTGGAAGGCCAGGGTGCCCCGAATTGCTAAAAACATCTTGAGGAAAAAAAACGAAGCTGGAGGTCTCGCGCTGCCTGACTTTAAGGCATATTATGAAGCCACAGTGGTCAAAACAGCATGATATTGGCATAAAGATAGATATATCGACCAATGGAATCGAATAGAGTGCTCAGATATAGACCCTCTCATCTATGGACATTTGATCTTTGATAAGGCAGTCAAGCCAACTCACCTGGGACAGAACAGTCTCTTCAATAAATGGTGCCTAGAGAACTGGATATCCATATGCAAAAGAATGAAAGAAGACCCATCTCTCACACCCTATACAAAAGTTAACTCAAAATGGATCAAAGATCTAAACATTAGGTCTAAGACCATAAAACAGTTAGAGGAAAATGTTGGGAGTTATCTTATGGATCTTACAACTGGAGGTGGTTTTATGGACCTTAAACCTAAAGCAAGAACACTGAAGAAGGAAATAAATAAATGGGAGCTCCTCAAAATTAAACACTTTTGTGCATCAAAGAACTTCATCAAGAAAGTAGAAAGACAGCCTACACAATGGGAGACAATATTTGGAAACGACATATCAGATAAAGGTCTAGTATCCAGAATTTATAAAGAGATTGTTCAACTCAACAACAAAAAGACAGCCAACCCAATTACAAAATGGGAAAAAGACTTAAACAGACAGCTACCAGAAGAAGAAATACGGATGGCCAAGAGGCACATGAAGAGATGCTCAATGTCCCTGGCCATTAGAGAAATGCAAATCAAAACCACAATGAGATATCATCTCACACCCACCAGAATGGCCATTATCAACAAAACAGAAAATGACAAGTGCTGGAGAGGATGCGGAGAAAGAGGCACACTTATCCACTGTTGGTGGGAATGTCAAAGGGTGCAACCACTGTGGAAGGCAGTTTGGCGGTTCCTCAAAAAGCTGAATATAAAATTGCCATACGACCCAGCAATACCATTGCTAGGTATCTACTCAAAGGACTTAAGGGCAAAGACACAAACGGACATTTGCACACCAATGTTTATAGCAGCATTATTTACAATTGCAAAGAGATGGAAACAGCCAAAATCTCCATCAACAGAAGAGTGGCTAAACAAACTGTGGTATATACATACGATGGAATATTATGCAGCTTTAAGACAAGATAAACTTATGAACCATGTAATAACATGGATGGACCTAGAGAATATTATGCTGAGTGAATCCAGCCAAAAACTAAAGGACAAATACTGTATGGTCCCACTGATGTGAACGGACATTCGAGAATAAACTTGAAATATGTCATTGGTAACAGAGTTCAGCAGGAGTTAGAAACAGGGTAAGACAATGGGTAATTGAAGCTGAAGGGATACAGACTGTGCAACAGGACTAGATACAAAAACTCAAAAATGGACAGCACAATAATACCTAATTGTAAAGTAATCATGTTAAAATACTGAATGAAGCTGCATCTGAGCTATAGGGTTTTTTTTTGTTTTTGTTTGCTTGTTGGTTTGTTTGTTGTTGTTGTTTTTTACTATTATTACTACTTTTATTTCTTTTCTTTATATTAACATTTTATATCTTTTTCTGTTGTGTTGCTAGTTCCTCTAAACCGATACAAATGTACTAAGAAACAATGATCATGCATCTATGTGATGATGTTAAGAATTACTGAGTGCATATGTAGAATGGTATGATTTCTAAATGTTGTGTTAATTTCTTTTTTTTTCTTTCCGTTAATAAAAAAATAAAAAATAAAAAATAATAAAAAAAAATATATTTAAAAAAAAAAACTGAAAAGAAAGGGATACTACAGCAGAAACTTGGCTCCATTAAATAGGTCCTTTCTGAAAGTAAGAGTTGTACGATTACACAGCTAGGCATGGGAAAGTCAACAAAGTACACGTAATCATGTGACAAGAAGCCACACCAAAGGATCTCATTTAGGAAAGGCAACTTGATTGAAAATCTCCAAAACTTTCCAGCTTAAAATTTGTGAGTAGATTTAAGATCAATGGGGGCTAGAGAATAACCCAGAAAAAGTTATGGAGGTCATGATTAGTGAAGAAATGTTTAAGAAAGCTTAAGACAACAACACTTAAAAATCTGCCGGCTGTATTGATTAGACTTAGACAATCACTTAGGTAACTTTCCTGTTCTCACTTTCTCAATAAATATTCATTGATGCATACTCTTATCGGCTCTATAACTGGAACTATTGTTCTTTGCTATAAGATAATTAGTGGAAAGTGTTCCCAGAAACAGCCTCTATATTGCAATAAGAATATTGTTTTCTTTCTGTTCTCCTTTTTCTCTGCTATATCTCCAGGCATTCCTATTTGAATATATCTCCACTGTTGTCAATTATTCTCAATTGATATTTCTCAAAGGAATACCACTCCCTTATGTATTTCTTGTTTCAGCTTTCCAAGATACAAACTTAGAAATTTCTACATTCTTTAAGCAGTAAGTAGCCATGATTTCTATATAAATATTATCTCTACTAAAGCTGTCTCCAAATGGAGACATGGACATTCACCATCATAATTTAACCTTTCCTCTAGCAAGTACAGCATCTTCCTCATTATACTTCTTTAGGAAACACCAATCTTTTTCCTCTTCTACAACAGGTAGGTTTGAATCCACTTATTTTATTAAAAGATATTCTTACTCTGTCCTTATACTTCATATGTAGGAAAGAACCTTGTTTGAGGGGATTGTAGATTCATAGTATAATTGAAGCATTCATATTTCAGACTTTGTCTTTTATTTAGGTATATCTTGGTAATACAACAAAATGATGCGACTCTAATTGCCTGACTGGATTGAGTCTGGGTCTTGTATCAGTCACAAATTTGAAAATTACTAGACAATAATGAAGGGAAAGGTGAAGAGATGAAGAGCAGTGAGTTTAAGGATGGAGCTACAGTCCTAGGAAGAGATTCAATATTTTATCAAAGAAGTGTTGGCATCCAGTGTAGAAATATTCATTCTTGCCAATGTGAAAGACACTAGTGAAGAAAGAAAGAGAGAGAGAGAGTGAGATATGAGAGAGAGAGAGAAAGTATGGTTGCAGCATCAGGGAACTTAGTTTTTTTGGTCTAAGGTGTCGCTTCCAACTTTTGTTTCTTCTGATTTTCATAAACAGGTTAGAAGCAGAAAGGGAAGATGGAATAGGTGAGTAAAGGCAGCACCACCGAGCAGGGTGATCATGTTTGTCTCATCACAGAGATGGTGCTCAAATACCCAGCTCTCATGCTGTGGATCACAAGGTGGTGGGTGAATAATTTTGTCAAAGTTTACGCTGATGGAATGGTGCATGGTACTCCATGGTGTTGTTTTCACATTCATTTGAAATAATGATGACTAGGTTGATGAATCTAATTCTTCTGGTTCTGTTACATAATAAAAGAGACTATATGAGAATAGGATCTATAAGAAGGTGGAGGAAAACACATTGGAAAGCTTTGCAGCCTTCCTAAGAACACCAGACTACAATGCTTATTACCAATAGCTCAGTGTTTATGCCTTCTGTGCTGACATTTATTGGAATCCCTGGTTTAGAATCTGTGCAGTGTTGGATTGGGATTCCATTCTGTGCTATGTACATCACGGCTCTGATTGGAAATTCTCTACTTTTGATCATCATCAAATCTGAGCGCAGCCTCCATGAACCCATGTACATCTTCCTGGCCATGCTTGGAGCCACAGACATTGCAATTAGCACCAGCATTGTGCCCAAGATGCTTGGAATTTTTTGGTTCCACTTGCCAGAGATTTATTTTGATACTTGCCTCTTTCAGATGTGGCTTATCCATACATTCCAGGGTATTGAGTCAGGAGTTCTGCTGGCCATGGCTCTGGACCGCTATGTGGCCATCTGTTATCCCCTGAGGCATGCCACCATATTCACTCGCCAAGCAGTCTCTAATATTGGAGTTGGTGTGATATTGCGGCCTGCCATTCTGTTAATCCCTTGCCTATTGCTCATCAAGTGTCGCCTGAAACTTTACAGAACCAAGTTGATATCACATACCTACTGTGAACACATGGCCCTGGTGAAGCTTGCCACTGAAGATGTTTATGTCAATAAGGTCTATGGGCTCCTGGGAGCTTTCACTGTTGGTGGGTTTGACTTCTTAGTCATCATGCTCTCCTACATCCAAATATTTATGACTGTCTTTCACCTGCCCCAGAAGGAAGCTCGTCTTAAGGCATTTAATACATGCATTCCCCACATATGTGTCTTCTTCCAATTCTATCTCCTGGCTTTTTTCTCTTTTTTTACTCACAGATCTGGATCTTATATCCCATCATATATACACATTACCTTGTCCAATCTTTACCTGCTGGTCCCACCTTTCTTCAATCCTTTTGTCTATGGGGTTAAAACCAAACAGATTCGAGATCAGGCAGTAAAACTGTTCTGTTCTAAAGACCACTTGACTTTTGATTGAGATAACTACTGGTATTGGTTTAGAGTCTCATCTTTGGACCTATAATGAGATCTCTATCTCCAGGCAATGGTTTAGGGTGTCATCAGGCTTGTTGAATAAATAATGATCATCATAATTCCACAGATTATTGACTAGTGGTCAGAAAGAAGTCAGAAGTTGAAAGAAAAAGAGGATCAGAAAAGTTGCTGAAAGATTAACCCCGGCCTCTGGGAATGTGACCCATCACATGGTCTTCCTCATTACTTGTGGACAGAACAAGAGAATCTTCATCAGATCACAGTAAAACAACACATCTACATTGATTCATTTCCATGTAGAGCACTAGATCAGTTTCCTTTATCTTAAATTGGAGTTCATCCATGTATGCTCTTCAATTATTAAAAAATCTTTTTTCCTATTACTTTGTCTCATCAGAATCTACCTTTTGAATATCTCCCTCATGTTATATATTATATAAAGTTTGAAATAAATATCTACTTTTCATGAGGCCTGTCCTTATTATGTCAGGCAAATATATTCAAATTTATGTTTCTTATGTCCCATTCAATTTTTGTTTTTGTACCAAAATTAGAACTGGAACATGTAACATTGTGTTTATTGGGGATTGTTTCTCATATGTGCAATTCTTTTAATCATTTGTACTTAGGAAAGTTCTGATGCCTGGCTATTTTTATGAGTGTGAGGGTTTTAGACTATTGCAGAACATTTATTTAAAAGGTCTCATCAGTCTACTTTTTGATTCAACAACAAAACCCTCTGACTTAAAGATAAATGAAAGTCTGAGAGGACTGGGCAAAAATATGCAGGTTGGGTTAATCTGTCTACTGGATTAAATAATAACTTATTGTAATAAAACAAAGCTAACTTAGTTCTACATTAAAGTACTTGTATGTTAGTAATAATATTTGATAGAGAAGCTCTGTAATTCCATAATAAAATAAAATCATCCAGTGATTGTCCTGAACACATCTAAAAACAGATTTAATTTTGTCAAAAAAAAATAATAACTGAGAAAGTTGTTTACGTGATTGTGCTTTTGAACCAAACCAAGGGGGGTTCAACTTACTTTTGCCACTTCCTAACTAGAAATATATGCCATGGAAAAACAACTTATTGTCACAAATTATGCAGTCATGTAAAATATGGAAAAATAACAAATGCCTCATAGGGAGGTAGAGATAATGGTTACTATAGGGCAATCTATTGTTAATTTGTGTTATGGTATGGATTCAATACAAATAAGTTATCATCAAAATGTTATCATTGTTTCTGTCATTATGATATTGTGGATATATGACATGTGATGTTGGTTTTCTTATGAAAATAATCATTCCTGTAGTTTTTAGTAGAAATGTTATGTCTCTACGTTTTAAGTTTATTAATATGTCTAGAATATAATTAAAAATTAAAATTTAAGCATTTCTTATGACCCAGTCTGTGAATCACTTTTTATAAAAACACATTTACTCAAAAGTAATGTGAATGAATTCTGCAGAGTTGAGTGAGTGTTGTCTATATCTATATATTTTTTCAAATCCATATATTTGTGTGAATATACTCAAGAATATTAATTTTGTGTTTCTATCATTAATGCCTTATTGATGTTTTATCTTCCACTTTTATCAACTTTTGATAGAAATGTGCTAAAATGTGCTACTATGAATATAGATTTTGTCTGTTTCTACTTTTAGTTATGTTGTTTTTTCACTTTGGTACTTTTAGTCATATTGTTAGATACAGAAAGTTTTTAAATTAACATATTTTACTGGTGGGTTGAACATTTTGTCATTGTGAAAGTTTTTCCTTATTTTCCAATAATGCATTTTGCCTCAAAGTTTGTTTTGTTATTTTATACTAACTTGTCTTCTAGTTAACTGATCCCATCGTATGCTTTACAATTCTGTTTTTCTGAATTATCAGGTTTAACATTTCAATTTTATAGTTTTAGTCCATCTAATTCTCTTTCCCTTTCTATCTCTTTATTTTTAAATTTGATTAATTCTAATATGCTGATGAAATTCCCCTCCTCTTGATTTTTTTTGCCTATTTATTACTCTAGAATCAACTATCTATCATTATTTGAAAATCTTTGAAAGATAATTCCAATACATAAAATAGCTGTTTGGATTTTTATTAATATTTACATTTATTTGAGTTTTTGATCTTTTACTTCTGTTTCTTAACATATATAACAATTTCTGAGTGAATGTCAGTCTTGGTGTTTAAAAAATCAAGAACAGATGAGGTTACATTCCTCCAAGGATGCTCCACCCTTTCATTTGTGATAAGTTCCATGAAAGCTCTATCTGGATTGGGGCCAATTTTACTATTTTGTTGGAGAGTATCTTGCATAAATGGTTATGCAGTATCTTGCATAAACTGGGGCTTTCAGCTGTGAACCGAGTCTGTGCACACAGCTCCAATCGCCTGGATTATAATTCTTGAGTACCCAGTAATTCAAGGCTGCCAGAATGTCCCTCTTTTTTTCCAAATGTTCTCCACTTAGCTTTTTGGCCTCCCTTTCCATGTAGCCTCAATTATAACAAATGTCATAAAAGGAAAATTAGGAAGGTGTCAGGTTTAGGTCTCTACTCTTCTACTTTCACCTGGGTCTTAATACTCACGTTGCCTATTTTCTTTGCTGATACCCTCCCCGGCTTCCTAAGACTCTGTCTGTTCTTCTGACCCTCAGCTCTAGCTCTCTACCAGGAGAATCTTGCATTCTCAGCCTCTGGTCTATATCCAGAAAGGACAAATACCTCCAGTCAAAGGTGCATTTAGAAAGTTAGCTCCCTCTGTCCTCTACAATCCTCCTTTCTGATAAACTTTTTTCTTTAGAAGGTCTCCAGGGCATTTAGAATTATTTTTAAATTTTCATCTAAGCTTTTTTACTTTCATCGTTTATAACCCTATTGACGGAACTTTTGCTAGTTTTTGGCGGTGCATCGTTCGGGAATCGAACCCAGGTCTTCCACATGGAAGACAAGCATTCTACCACTGAACCACCTGTGGATCCCCCTATTGACTGAATTTTAATTTCAATTTTTACACGAGACATTTTTATTATTCCCATTTTTTCTTTTATTGTATTTTTTATTATGCTTAAAAAACTTTGCCAATGACAAAGTTCATATGTTGACTTTAACATATATGAGATTATTTTTATGTCTATGTAGAAAAACAGCTAAATTAATCAAAATTATGCCACATCCTGTGAACAATCTATAGATCTTTCTGCTTTCAATAAAAATATTTGTATGTAAATTGAAGCAATACATTTTGTGGTTAAAAAAACATAAACAATACAAAGTGTTTCTTCTTCTGTCCTTCTTTTCCCAGACTCTCATTTAGAATTAACCACTATTAAATGGTGTGATATTCAGACATATTATATACCTGTCTGAGTAGGGTTATTTTAAATAAAAATGGGATCATATGATGAACAAGTTTCTACTGCAAGTTTACAGATAATGATATAATAAGGACATCTTTCTATATTAAAACTTTTAAATTTATTTTATTGAGGTAAAACTCAGACAATATAAATTTAATGATTTTATACTGTAATGGCATTTACTACACTCACATTGTTGACCTCTATCTAGGTCCAAAATATTTTCATTACACAGAAATAAACCCCATACCTATTAAGTTATCTGTTCCTCTAGCTCCCATCCCTTTGCCCCTGTCAACCACTAAGCTGCTTTATCTCTCTATGGATTCACCTATTCTGAAAATGTAATTTAAAGGAAATCATAAAATATATGATCTTTTTGTGACTACTTTCACAAGTAGTGTGAAACCTTGAATATTTTCAAGGTTTATTCAGATTGTAGCATGAATCAGTACTTCTTTTTAAGCTGAATAATAGTTCATTGTATGGATATACAACTTTTGCTTACCCATTCTTCAGTTGATAAACATTTGGCTGTTTCCATATTTGGTTGTTTGGCTATTGTGACTAATGTCGCTATGATAATTTAGATTTTTGTTGGGTTATGTATTTTAAATTCTTTTGGGTATATACCTGGTAGTAGCATTGCTGGATCATATGAAATTCTATGTTTAACTTTTTACGGTATCACCAAGATGTTTTCCACAGCAGCTGCCTCATTTTCATGTCCACCAGCAATGAATGAGGGTTCCAATTCCTTTACATCCTCACCAACACTTGCTGTTCCATTTTGGGATGATAGCCATGGAATGGGTTTGAAGTGGCATTTATTTGTGCTCTCATTAGCATTCCCCTAATGGCTAATGATGTTGAACTTCTCTTTTTATTCATATTAACCACTGATATACCTGTTTTAGAGATATATGTATTCAAATCTTTGCACATTTAACATTTAATTTATTTATCTTTTTATTGTTGAGTAGCAAGTGTTCTTTATATATTCTGGATATTAGACACTTATCAGATATACCATTAGAAATTATTTTTTCTATGCTATGGTTTATCTTTTTTACTTTTTAATAACATCCTTTGACACACAAAAGTTATTAATGTGAAGTTATTGGTGTGGGGTACCCAGTGTTCGTCAACTGTATTGATGAAGTTTCCCTCAGTAAACAATACGGTGGGTGATATGAATAATCAGGTATTATGCTTCCCTCCATTTTTTGTGTATTATTTTTATATAATATGCTTTAAGAAAAGATATGAGACTATATCCCTGATACATCAGTTAGTTTAATCTGGTATGTCAAATAATTTCCTATCCATAATGAAAATGTTCTAAAATGCATTCTACTTTCTTTAAAGGAAGTTTGTTAAGATTATTCTATATTTGGAGAACCTTGTGATATTTTGGATAAAGCAATACTAATTAAGGCAATGACTATAAAGACAGAGTTCCAGTTCTTGCACTGCAGAGTACAGTAATTCATAAATAATATCATTGTAAAATTAAAAAAAAACAACTGAAAGAATAGAATGTCATCCATTTATATATTAATTATGGTATTTCTCATGAACATTATATGATTAATAATGATATTTCAAATATTTTAATGAACCATAAATTATAATAATAAGATATTAATTAAAAGATGTATCTAATGTAAGTATATTTTAATAAAGCATTTAAAAATATTGTGGTTAGTGTGCAAAAAGATTTAAGAATACTTGATTTAGGGTGGTAGGATTATAAATATTTCAGTTTCTCTCTTTTTACATTAATTTTATACAATGGTAATACAAAAGCCAAAACCAACATATTTTTTAAATTAAATATTCTTATATTTAAAATTTGGCTTTCTCCAAGTCAGGCTATTAGATAAGTCATGGCTTATGGAGACTCAGCAAGAAAATAGTTCTAAGAAAAGTGACTGCTTCTCTGGCCGAAACATCCTTCTTGAATCTTGGGAATACATGATAACTCTCAGGACTGGTCAGAGATTGATGAAACTGATTGGCAGGGAAAATTATGTTAGAAAACAAAAATATGCCATAGCTGGGCCAGCAGTGAGCAATATATCCCTGAAACAGTCACTTTCGTTGTTGCTTCTGGATTTTGAGTAAGTGCACAGACTTAGGAATCTGTAACAAGGACAAGTGGAGTTGGCATGGTATTTTTTAACGGAAAAACACATGCAGTTAATGAGAATAGACTACAGAATAAAAATAAAATTAAAGTCTTATAAGTAAAGCGTATACACATAGTTTTGATAGACAGGGTTTGAATTTGAAGTTCAAGGACTACAATCCAATAATAGAGATGATTAATTGTCAATTCTGCCACAGAGAATTCAGATTTCAGAGCAATTTACAGAAAGCTATTGTCCAAGTGCTGTAGCCTGTCAATGTTAACTCAAAGGAGAGAAAGACCATGAAAAAGAGAACATTTGTGTCTTTATATCTGAAGGCATATAATACAGAGGGGAAGAAATGCTATGGGGAAAACTTTGGCTCAATATAAATAAGGTATTTCTGAGAGAGAGAATCATTAGTAATTGCACAAGTAAGCATGGGAAAGGCATCAAAAACATCAAAAATTATGCTCAGGGCAGTGCGATGATGGCTCAGTGGCAGAATTCTTGCCTGCCATGCTGGAGACCTGGGTTCGCTTCCTGGTGCCAACCTATGTTAAAAAAAAAAATGCATGCTTAGTTGACAAGAAGCCACACTACACAATTCTGTTTAAGAAGGACAATTGCTTGACAAAACTCCCAAAGTTTCTAAATTTAAATTTTGTGGATAGGAATTAAGATCTATGGAGTTCAGAGAAGAATGCAAAATAATATTTGGAGATCATGAATTAATGTGTGGAGAAATGTTTAGGAATGCTTAGAACATCAGCACTTAACAAATGTTATATATGTTCTACTTAGACTGAGATTAAACATCACCTCTGATCTGTTCTCACTTGTAAATAAATAGTCATTGATTCCTACTCTTCACAGGTCTACAAGGAAGCTATAGCTGTTTGCTTGCGTATAGTTAGTAGAACATGTGAAATGTCTTGAGCAACATCCTTTATATTGCAGTAAGAATTTTGTTCTCTTGGAGTTGCAACTTTCTGTCTCTGTTGTATCCTGATTTTAAATCACTTCCATCTGAATGTGTCTAGGTTTTTATCAGTTATTTTCCCATGAATTTCCTTGGACCTTTCTGAACAGATTCCCACTCTCTCATATTTTTCTAGTGTCAATTATCCCCAAATATGTAAAATTCAAACTTTCTACTTCCCTTCAAAAGTAAGTAATCCTGATATCTATATAAGGATGCTATTTCTCAAAGCTGCCTCTGAATGGAAATCTGGGATCCACAGTCATTTATGTAATCTAAATCCTAGCCTTTACAGCATCTTCCTCATTGTTCCATTGTAGAAAGAACTTAAGTCCTCTCCTCCCCTACACCAGGCACACTTGAATGCCTTTAATTTTATTAAATAATGTTTTCATTCTTTCACAACAATCCATATATTGGGGAAGAGCCTAGACTGAAGGCTTATAGATGCAAATTTCCCTGAAGAGTCTATGTCAGATTTGGCTCCCTGTTAAATCTACTTTGGTAATATGCCATAACTATGTAACTAATGTCACCCATCTGGATGGGATATGAGTCCTGCATCAATATCATATTTGAAAATTACTTGGTCAGAAGGAAGAACAAGGTGAGGAGAGGTGGTTTTAGCAGAGGAATCACAGCTTCAAAAAAGGGCCTTCATCAATTGAAATTTTATCAAAGAAGTATTAACATACAATGTAGATGTTTTCCTTCCTGCTCATCGCAAGTGAATGGAGTCTGTAGAGGAGAGAGAAAATAGGGCAAGAGGGAGGACTGACGGCATGGGGACTTGGTTTTACTCTGTCTGAAATACACCTCCAATTTTTTTTTTAATTCTGATTTTTTAAAAAAGTTTGGAAGAGGAAAAAGGAGGCACCGTGAGGGAGGAAGAAGAGCACTGCTAGGGATGCGGATCCCTTTGGACTTGTCACAGGGATGCTATTCAAATATTCAGTTTTCACATAATGGATATGAATGAGTATGAATGAGGCTGGGTGGATAATTTTGTAAAGTTTATAAGGTGAACCTTTCCATGGTTTCCATATCAAGGATAACTCATTCATTTAAAACATTAAAGAATAAACTGATGGAGTTGACTCGCCTGATTCTGCTATTCAAGAAATTTGTCATTACATGGAGATAGGATATATGTGTGCAAAAAATCATAGGTTGACAAACTTTGCCTCCTTGCAAAGAAGACCTAGATTGCTATGCCTATTACTAATGACACAGTGTTTATGCCGTCTGTGCTGACACTTATTAGAATCTCTGGTTTAGAATCTGTGCAGTGCTGGATTGGGATTCCATTCTGTGCTATGTACATCACAGCTCTGATTGGAAATTCTCTACTTTTGATCATCATCAAATCTGAGTGCAGCCTCCATGAACCCATGTACATCTTCCCGGCCATGCTTGGAGCCACAGACATTGTAATTAGCACCAGCACTGTGCCCAAGATGCTTGGAATTTTGGTTCCACTTGCCAGAGATTTATTTTGATACTTGCCTCTTTCAGATGTGGCTTATCCATACATTCCAGGGTATTGAGTCAGGAGTTCTGCTGGCCATGGCTCTGGACCGCTATGTGGCCATTGTTATCCCCTGAGGCATGCCACCATATTCACTCGCCAAGCAGTCACTAATATTGGAGTAGGCAGGATATTGTGGCCTGTCATTCTGGTAATCCCTTGCCTATTGCTCATTGCTCATAAAGTGTCGCCTGAAACTTTACAGAACCAAGTTAATATCACATACCTACTGTGAACACATGGCCCTGGTGAAGCTTGCCACTGAAGATGTTTATGTCAATAAGGTCTATGGGCTCCTGGGAGCTTTCACTGTTGGTGGGTTTGACTTCTTAGTCATCACGCTCTCCTACATCCAAATATTTATGACTGTCTTCCACCTGCCCCAGAAGGAAGCTCGTCTTAAGGCATTTAATACATGCATTCCCCACATATGTGTCTTCTTCCAATTCTATCTCCTGGCTTTTTTCTCCTTTTTTATTCACAGATCTGGATCTTATATCCCATCATATATACAGCATTATCCTGTCCAATTTTTACCTGTTAGTCCCCCCTTTCCTCAACCCTCTTGTCTATGGAGTGAAAACCAAGCAGATTTGAAATCAGGCAGTAAAAATATTCTGTTCCAACATACAGATTTGACTTTTCATTAAATATTTCCTTTTATGAATTTAATGACTCGTCTTTGACCCTATGTGTTTTGTATGTCCATGCAATGCTTGGGTTGTCATCATGCTTTTTGAAAATTTAATATATAAATGATTTGTTAAAATTTCCATAGGTTTTTGACCTGTGATCAGGAGGCAGTCAGAAGAATTTCAGAGAAAGAAAAGAGCAGATTAGATGCTGAAAGACTAAATCCCTGGCTGTAGGATTATGTCAGGACACACAGTCCTGATCACATGAGGACAGGACTAGTGACCCTTTGGCAGATCACAGTGGCATATATATAATCTTTACATTGATTCCTTTCTATTCTGAGCACCTAGGTCCATCTTCTCTATCTAATATTTGAGTCTCTCCACATTGTCTTCAAATATTTTAAAATCTCCTTTTCTTCTTACTTTGTCCCATGAAAACCCATTTATTGAGGATTCCCCTCATATTAAATAACAACTGATTTTTGTCTGAATAAGTATCTTTTTCTTCATGATGCCTTTCCCATTCATGCCATTCGTACTATATTCAAATTGATGATTTTCACATCACATAAAATAGTTGCTCAACCACAACTGACACTGGGACTGACAATAATGTGCTTATTTGGGATTGTTTCTTAAGTGATCATTTCCTTTCATCATTTGTACGTACAGCAATTTGAGGAGTGCTCTGATATCAGGTCATTTATACGAATATAAGCGCATGTATTATTGTACAATAGTATTTTAAAGTTCTTGTCAATGGTTTTTTGATTCCTGGAATAACCCATGACTTAACAAGACTTGTAGATCTAGGGAGATTGCATAAAAATATCTGTAAGCTTCATCATCATTATTCTAGTTCTCCCCACTGCAGCTTTTTTTTTTTAACAAAGCAATGTCAATTTTATTCTGCATTAATGAGCTAATATACTAATAGTAATATGTTTTAGAGAAACTTCATTTTGCAAGCCCTTCATAACCGAAGGCAAGTAGGCCAATGGTTATCAAGGACATTTGATGGAGAAAGATTTAATTTTGGTATTTAAAGGAAGTAATTGAGGATTTCATTAGAAGCATGTGTTCTGGAGTCACACAGATCTAGGCCCAAAATTTTAGTTTGTCATTTCCTAACTATGTGAGGTGGGAAAACAATTTATCATCACAAATTCAGCAGCCTAATGTACAAAATACAGACAAAATGACATATGCCTCTTTGAGAGGTAGAGACGTGGTTTTTGTAGTGTAATATGATTAAATTTAAACAGTTCCTTCAAATGGGGCTTGATACCTGTTAAGGACACAATACAGGCAATATTATTGTCCTCATCACTATTATTGTTTTCATTATGGAAATCATCATTTCTGTTGTCTTGAGTGGAAACGTCATGCCTATATTTTTACTCTGCTTATAGATACAGTACGTTTAAAAATATAAATTTGAACTTTTCTCATGACACCGTCTGTGATACTTTTGGTAATACCCAATTTTCATCCAAAGCAATGTGAATTCTGTACTTTTTGAGTGCAGTGCTAGGTCTATCTATATTTTCCTAACCATATATTTGCGTGCATGTATTTGTTAACTGCGTAGGTTTTTATCATTATTGTGTCCAACGCTTTGTCCCCTGCTTTTAGCAGCTTTTGATAGAATTATGTTGAAATCCCCATTATTATTATAGATGTGTCTGTATCTCCTTTTAGTCCTGTTGATTTTTGTTTTGTGTATTTTTAAGAAAATTTAATGTATGTATATAGATTTCAAATTAATATATAGTCACAGTGCATTGACCTTTTAATCATTGTGAAATACTTCTCTTAATTTCTAGTAATATAGCTTGTCTGAGAATTTCAGTTTTGTTATTTACTACTGACCTATATGCTAGGTCACTCTTGCCTTTTGCTCTATAATTCTGGTTTTCTAAATTATTAGGTTTAGCTCTTGAATGTTACAGTTTTAGGCTATTTGATATATATCTCTCTCACCCTCTCTCCCTACTTATTTTTGGTATATTCACATTTTATGTTCAAATTCCCTATCCCTCCATTTATTTTATCTGTATTCCTTTATTTTCTTGAACACGTTAAAATCATCATTTTGAAATCCTTGACACCTTATTACAATATACAAACTAACTGTGGCTCTGTTTCTATTATTTAATTAATTATGTGTTTTTTAATTCAGGTATTAAAATTTTGTGAAGGCTATATAATTTTATTTTGTTAAGTGATAATTACTCTGGTAAACTTGTATAGGGTCTTATCAATTTAATATAATCCAGGATTTGGCTGGGTTGGAGTCTATTTTACCATTTATATGTAGGGGCGTGGACTTGCATCTGAGCCTACAGATTTTCAACTGAAAACAAGGTGTGTCTGAAAAGATTCCACTCCCTGGATTTTAATCCTTATGTGCCAAGGAATGCAGTCCTGCCTGAAATTCCCTTCATTTCGCAAATATCATCTGCTCTGTTGTTTGACCTTCCATTATATGTAGCTTCAGAATTTAGAAAATGTTTGAGGGTAAGACCGAAAAAATGTCAGGCTGAGATATCTAATCCTTCTTTCTCACACCTGAATCTCAAACCTTCATTACTTACTTTTTTTCTCCCATGCCTTCCAAAATTGCTAAAATCTCTGCCATTCTACTGACCCGCAGCAATGGTGTTCTGCCTAGAAAATGCTGAATTCTCAGTCTCTTTCCTTCTACCTAGAAATGAAAAGAATTTATCAGATAAATGTCATTTTCTTTTGAAATAGAACTTCTGGCATACTACTGGTTCCCTGCACAGATGACAAGCTTAACTGTGGACCACAAATTGACCGAATGGGTATGATTGCCCCCCATGAATTGGCATTCCTTGCAACCTGTAAGCCATAAACTCACAGAATATGGAAAACTTGGCTTATTAAGGATGACGCACCAGCAGGACATGGACACAGGCAATTTGCATGAATAAGCAGTCCTGCTTCTCATGTCATTGATAAACGTTACACCAGCACTTCTGTTTCATCTCATATTATGGCCACATAGAAGATCTATTATGACAAGATGACATGAAAAGAATAACCCTGTGATTTAGTTTGTGGAAGGGTTACCTTGATAAGTTGATGAATATCTGAAATATACATAGGTGCAAGGAAAAAAACATCTTGGAAAACAGGAGAGAAGGAAGATTTTTCCAATCAACTGAGCTTTAGGGAAATACAGTTATTCATTTTGCATGTAAAATTAAGTGGTTCTGGGTGAGTGCATAGAAATGCATGTGAGTAGTGACAAACATTTGGCATAATTAGGGATATTGATGGAGAAAACTTGGAACATCAATAAAAAAAGAGATCTGTGTCAGATGCATATGGACAGGCATAATGTATTAGGAAAGAATTGTGAATACTTCTTATTGCATATTAATTCACACCAGAGGGTTTCCTCTGGAAAGAAGAAGGCATGGAGAGACAAAATGACTTGTGACCTTCGTGTCAGTTAGCCTCTCTTGTCAACCACACTGGACCTGTCTCATATGCTCCAGAACAGGGTAGCCAAGATGGCAAGGATGGAGGCAATGCATGGGTCCCTAGATCATGGGCTACAGCTTCACAAGCCTGACCCAGATCCACCTGCATGCAAATGCCAAACTATTGTTAGCTGAGATGGACATTGAGCCTCTGAAATAGCACTAGTCCTCAAGAAATAAAACAAGACAGCTAATGGTGACAAGTTGAATATATTGGGCCTCTTCTAGCTATAATGTCCAATGATCCATTCTGACAGTTTCAGATATACATTCAGTAACAGATTTGCCTTTTAAGCCCACATATCTGCAGCGTGTGTATTACTGATGTGAGCATTTGAAAACGTAGCACTCGTACTATAACTCAGGACTACTCTTGAGTATCATCTAAGCACCAGAAGACCCTCGAGGGTCATCTGAGACCATAAATGAGAATAAAACAAAACTCTTCTTGTCTCTATGCCCAATCCAGCTTCCTTGCCTCCATTTCACTGACATTATTTCCAGGTGGAAACTTTAATTAATCTCCTGTCCCACTATTCTCTATCTCCAAGTCTGCATCCCAGGAATACAATCTGTGACAAATAAAAGAAATGACAAACAAAACAATGTAATTGTAAAATATAAGTTAGTAAAAGGAATCACATGATTTTGAATATGAAGAAACAATTGGGGTGTTAGGAAAAAACAGACAATAAAATGGCTTTTAGTTCAGGACAGTTTTGTTTAGATTCATACTTGAGTTTGCATATATCACGTATTAAATAAAATGACAATAGAGTTCATTATACAGCAAGGTAAACTTGACTAAAGCTTTGTGAGTAGATAGAATTACTGGCAACTTTGCAAAGTTTGAGGGTATGTAAGACCTGATTCATAACTTTGGGAAGCAACATAATCTGAAGGACTTCACTAAAAGTGGAGATGTGGTAGGTACCAAAATGGAGAATAGTCTAAATTAGTATTGGCAATTCAAGAATGAGCCTGAAAATTAGCTGACCCTGTGCTACCCTCCAAATAAATTGTTCCTCTTCACTTCACGGAGGGAATATGGGAAAGAGAATTCCTTGTGGTTTCACTCATTTCTTTCCTTATTCCACCTGAAATCTAGCATGCATACGATCCACCACTGGAAGTATTTTTCTTAAATTTATCTATTTTTCAACATTACATCAAATACCTGGAAAGTGACTACATAGAAAACAAGCAAACAAGAAACCAGAGGGGAAAATGTCATGTGCAAAGAGAGCACTTGCTATGTCCTTCCTAGAATATACCATTCACTAGCATGATTAAAGCTATGCTAACAAAACCCTCACAGTAGGAAGATTTTGAAGGCTGGTGTCATGAGTACTGCTTTTTTGTTGTTGCTGTTGCTCAATCAAGAGCATGCAACATGATTCCTCACACTTAGGAGACATGTAACAACAGTTTTGAAGGAAGAAAAGAAAGAATAAGCAAAGAAGTAATGGAGAAAGAAAATAAGGGAGGTTTGGAAGGATTATTATTAAAAAGTTCAGCAACCTGGATACTCAAAAGCTCAACACCCTATGAATCAGAAAATAACCATTGAAATTGGTCACTCTCATAATAACCCCACTTGCACTGCAAGAATTTCAAGAACATAAGAATGGGAAGAGAGATGCTGCAGGACATCAAAAGTCAAATACCATATGCCTTTAAAGGGATTCATGGAGACAGAAATATTCCAGAAATTATCTAAGTCAGGAACGAGATAGGTAGGTTATTTATTCGAAGAGAATGCAATTTCCATAGGAAAAGTCTGTGTTTAAGTGGACTTTATATTTATTGCAAACAAGGAGAGAAACAAAAGAATTTAGTTTAAAAATATGATGTGTGTATATGGTTATGACTGCATTTAGCTTTTGGGGAAGCATAAAGGGGGTGTAAGGTGATTTCTGCCAAGTGTAGGAATTATTTCAGGGATTTTAGTTTTACAGGTGAACCCAAGAGGACTAATTTAAAATCTTCTGTGTCCCAGAGGACCTTGACTGGTGGCTTGGAAAGTCCTTCATGCCCTGTTCATAAGTCCTTCTCTTTGACCACACTAAGGTTATGGACCATAAAAACTGGTGCTAGCAGCTTTGTTCTCTAACTGGAGCTAAATATATATATATATATATATATATATATATATATATATATATATATATACTTAGTTTGTCCAAGATACTAGAGACCCAGCCCTGAGTCCTCTTGGAGGATCAACAATCAAACATGATTGAAAGTTGTGAAATAAGAGGAGTATTTGGATTTCAGAGTATGAAACACTATCTCAGAGGATGTCCAGAGTCTAGTTTCAGCAGGTGATCCCACCGCCAAAGGCATTAAAGTCATGTGAACTGAATTAACTGAATTAATTAACTGAATCACTGTTACAAAGAGTGAAGAAGAAAGAGGAATCATTGCAAAATATCAAAAGTGTGAGTATGATTTTGGAAACCATGGAGGAGAATGGAGTTGATAAGTAGAACATATATAAAAATGGACAATATACTTCATAAATGGAGAAAAATAGCTCCTGAAACACATTGAAGAAATAATTTCATTATGTTTAAGGTCATGGAAAACCAGTAAGCTGTACTCAGTTGCTTATTTGCTTACAGAATTTCCCACAAGCCACCCAACTACCTTATATTCAAGTGAGTCTTACATTTCACCAGCTTATTCTGGAATGTGTCAGGCACCGTGATAACTGTTGAAGGATGTGTGTTCTAATACTGACTAACATTGGAGAAGAAACACTTTGCTCCTCTTAGAAAGTGATTTTTAGATGGAGGAATCATGGAATTGAGCATGGGGGCAAGCCTGTGGAAATCAGAATACATAGTTGGCTGAACTATCCTAAATGCAAGTTAGGGGATAAAGCTTTCCACATAAAATGCAGCCTCACTGCCTTTATCTTTTCACTTGAAATTTAGCAGTAAAAACCAAAGGTGCTTCCTTAATTAAGGGTGTATTGCTTAAGAATATTTTATTAGCTGAGTTAGGAACTTGTTGGCATTATTTGAAACAAATTTATTGGAGAGTCTAACAAATAATAAATAACCCACTGTACTCTTCAGTGTGAGAACCCGTACTGTAATGTATAGGTTGAGAATTTTTTGTCTCAGTTGTGTAATTTAAAAAATTGTGATTTTTATCTAAGCAAACTACTCAGAGAAGATTTAAGGAGACAAGGTTTTTGGAAATTCAGCTGTGAGTAAAGTTGTGAAGTGATTCAATTTTCTACATTTACTGTATAACCTTCTTCTTAATCAGATCTAATGCACCAGTTTGTGTACTGTGTCTAATCCTATATTTGACTCAATTTATGGTACTTTCCCTTACACTATTTATTTTCTTAAAATTGTTTATGTCCACATTTACAAAATGCCCACTTTCTAGAGTAGCTGTGTTTCACTAAAACTGATGAACCTAATTAGGCCATACTTGGGTTAATGATTGCTCTGAAATTAACCTAAAAAACAGGTCTATATTCTGACCATTTAACCATGTCCCCATATTTTATATATAGGGCATTTCTCCAGAAGGGAGTCCTCAGCCCCATACTTCGTTGTTGCCAATTCTACTGCATTGCAAGGTTGTTTCTCATAATCATTTGTCCACGTTTATTCAATTAGTTATGCTTACTATTTTAAGCATACAGCTAGTTTTAAGGATGTTAACTGTTAGAAATGTAGGCAAAAGAAATACAGTTTCTCTAGAAATTTGAAAAACAGCAGGGAATTTAGCGACAGGCTAATCAAATATATAAAATGAGTATTTTCTTCTTACATCTCTTCTTTTACATTCTTTTAAAAGAATGGTCAAAGATACATAGATACAGATATTATAGATAGATATAGATATAGATACACAAATATCTTATGACTTTGGGAATCAACTGTTCAGATTTTGGGAACATGTCTGTCCAAATTGACAATTGATGAGTGAAAGACAATTGGGGAAAGAAAACAGGAAAAAACAGGAGTAGCCAGAGTGTGGGTGGGCTATGGAAAGACTCATCAAACTCTGTTAAAAATGCCATTTTCAAGCAAAATAAATAACTTTGATTTTTTGTCAGCAGATCTCGAAGGGAAGTACATGTAAAAAGGCTGTTGCCTTACCAAGGTGATTTTGCTGGTACTAAAGGCAGTCTTTTGCTGCAAGAGGAGCAGCAAGGTAACTATGTCCATTTCCAACTTAACAGTCTTCATGCCTCCTGTATTGACACTAATGGGGATACCAGGACTAGAGTCTATGCAGTGCTGGATTGGGATTCCATTCTGTGCCATGTACCTCATTGCTATGGTTGGAAATTCTTTGCTTCTGTACATCATCAAATCTGAGCGCAGCCTCCATGAGCCCATGTATATATTTCTAGGTATGCTAGGAGCCACAGATATTGCCCTTGGTAGCAGCATCATGCCCAAGATGCTTGGAATCTTCTGGTTCCACATGTCTGAGATCTATTATGATTCCTGTTTGCTACAAATGTGGCTTATACACACATTTCAGGGAATAGAGTCAGGCATCCTGCTGGCCATGGCCCTGGACCGTTATGTTGCCATCTGTTATCCATTGAGACATGCCACCATCTTCACACGCCAGCTGGTCTACCAAATAGGAGCTATAGTCACACTCAGGGCTGCCATTCTGGTAGCCCCGTGCCTTGTACTGATAAAGTGTCGATTTCAATTTTATCATACGACAGTCATCTCCCACTCTTATTGTGAGCATATGGCCATTGTGAAACTAGCTGTGGGAAATGTCCGGGTCAACAAGATCTATGGCTTGTTTGTGGCCTTCAGCGTTGCAGGGTTTGACCTCATATTCATCACTTTGTCCTATATCCAGATATTTATTACAGTTTTTCATTTGCCCCAGAAGGAATCTAGGTTGAAGGCATTTAATACCTGCATTGCTCACATCTGTGTGTTCCTTGAATTCTACCTCCTAGGCTTCTTTTCCTTCTTCACACATAGGTTTGGGTCTCATATTCCCCCTTATATCCATATTCTCTTTTCTAGCATTTACTTGCTGTTCCCTCCATTTCTCAATCCACTCGTCTATGGTATAAAGACCAAACAGATTCGTGTTCATGTGTTTAAAATGTTCTGCTCCTAAATCCTCCTGGATTGATACTTTCATCTGTACTTTGTGAACAGCATTCATCTTTCAAAATAAAAGAAGCATTAACTATTTGAGGTGACTGAATCTTTCATTTATTTTTGTTTTCAAATTTTCCTACACAGTAGCCCTTTTCAGATCAACATATCTCATGATAGCTCTCCCTCAATAAGAACTTAGATGCTTCCTGAAAAGGGAAAGTCAGAGATGTAGAGAGAACAAATAATGAATTTATGTTCTTCCCTTTTCTTTATATAATAAATCCCTGCTTGAATTTTCTCTATCCACAATCTATCTCCAGAAAGGCTCGTGAATTAGGTATTTCTCGCATACAAGTTAACTACATCCAATCTCACTGTGCTAGAGTATCCAACAAAAACATGTGCTTGTCTCCATTTTTCCTCCATCTTCATGTGTTTTTTTTCTTTGCATGGGCAGGCACTGGCATGGCAGGAGAGAACTCTGCCTGCTGAGCCACGGTGGCCTGCTCCGTACCTTTTTTAAATGTACAAAAATGGGGATATTAACTATGTATTTGCAAAAAATCTTTGAGAGTTGCTGAAACTATGAAATCTGAATATTTAAGTACATGTCCTGAGTCATTCTGGAGGTTCCTGGATCAAAGTGCATGAGAACTCATGTCCAATTTTCACATCAATAGATTCCCACTCCCTACATCATTGAATATAGTATTCAAGTAGTGTTTTCTAGGAACTATCTATTATAAATATTTTCCTAGGCAATAGCAATGCAGAGTAAATTCCTCATAGTGGTTATGTTGTGTGGGCTTGTGGCCATGAATTCCTAGAAGAGAAAAGATGAGAATGAGATACAGTAGGTGTACATGTGAGATAGGATGTTAGGAAAGAGATGAACCACTGGAATATAGGGAAAGGGAGTCAGGAAAAGTGCTTTTGTTCTGTGTGTTTTGTTTTTCAGTTAGGTAATCTGACCTTTGAGGGATAATTTATGAGTGGCCAAAGCATGAATGACACACATGCAGAGGTGAATTAATGAGGAGATTTAACTAGATAATGTGGATTTAAGAGAACTGAACCTTTTTTCCCCAATATATTTTGAATGTAGTGCACAATTTCAGGAGACAAGGACAATAGAAATATAAACAATATTCATTATATCTGTACAAAGTTGATTAGACTTTATTATAAAATCTTTACTTTGTAGTTGAATAAGCTTGTCTATGTGCAAGGTACTTGGATATGTATGTCTTCACCTGGGAATATGTCAGTACACTTTTTCAGTAGATATAAACAATGTGCTTTTAAGTGAGTCATGGCTATTATATCATCAATGATAGAGAGTTTTAAGTCTAAAATTAGTGATCTGAGGTTAATTGTTGAAGTTGTTTTTTTCTTGTAAAATTTAGCTCAGTGATCATTTTACAAAGATTATAAAAACATTCCCATTTGAGTTAATGACCATGCATTGTTTACCATATTCATCACTTATGTAAAGAATATTGAAGTTCATGCTACATACATGGTAGATAATCTTTCTCATTCAGTGAATATAACTGTCATTTACATACATCAGGATGAACATTTGAAAAATCTAGAGGCTCTGTAGGGGGAAATCATTGAGAAGTTTCCTGTATCAATACTTCTGAGAAATGATATTTAGTGATTTGGAATACTAAACTGTGTTGTTTTACTTGGAAAACAAAAGTTATTTTGTAAAGCAGTTAAATATTATGTGAATATATATTTTTATCTGTGTCAGTGTGCAGAATTTTTTTTTCAGCAAAAAACATAACAGTGAATGATTTAGTCTTTGCTGTCCTAGAAGCAATATTTGAGAATATCAGGTAGGTTGGCAAAGAGCAAAGAAAAAACAGAATTCCACACAGTTTTTAATTATTTAATTTAAAATATCATAATTATAATAATTTAAAATAATACATATATAATTCAGATTGAATGAGAAATTGAAGTTATATTTTGCTGAAATAAATCTCAAAGCTAGATCATCAAAATGCAAAAGTCCATCTGTAAAGACCATTAATAGCAGGTAGGTCGTAAACAGGCAGCAGAATGAGTTGGCAGGTCCATGACACTCTAATTTTATTTGGTGAAGTTTGGAAATATTTCTAACAATTTTTAGTTCTAATAGTTGCTGAACATATGTAGGAATATAAGATCTGTGCAGGGACAGAATATGAAACCAGAAAATATTTAACTTCTTCACTGATGTCTAGCTATGAATTCAGATTGTTCACTCATTGTAGTCTTAAAATTTTCTGGCCCAATTTCAATCTGAAGAATACAAGTGGAATAGAGAATAAAATAGGTCAATGCAAAGACTAATGGCATAACTCTCTGTGCTGGTTTGCAAAGGTTTATGCACCCTAGATAAGCCATGTTTTGATCCTAATAAGCCTTGTGGGAGCAATGGTTTCTTCTAATTCTTATTCAGTACTGTATGTTGGAGATTTTAATTGCTTATCTCTATGGAGATATGTCTCAATAAGTGTGGATATTAAACTTGATTAGGGGGAGATGTGTCTTGATTGACTTTACTGCAATCCTTTAAAAGAAGAAGTACTTTGGACAAAGCTAGAGAACAAGAGAGAAAGCCATGAGCTTCTGAGAGAGCAGAGATTGCCACAGAACCACAAAGCAGAGAATCCACCCACCAGCAACATTTGTAGATGAAGAAGGAAAACGCCTCCCAGAGAGCTTCATGAAACAAGAAGCCTGGAGAGAAAGCAGCAGATGCCACCATGTTCACCATGTGCCTTTCCAGATAGAGAGAAACCCTGAATTTGTTTACCATGTGCCCTTCCACTTGAGAGAAACCTTGAACTTCACCAGCCTTCTTGAATCAAGGTGTCTTTCCCTGGATGCCTTAGATTGGACGTTTCTATAGACTTGCTTTAATTGGGATATTTCCATCATCTAAAAACTGTTAAATTGCAACTTACTAAATTCCGCTTTTTAAAAGCCATTCTGTTTCTAGTATATTGCATTTAGCAGCTAACAAACTAGAACACTCTCCATGCTCTTACACAGTCATACTGGACAATGATGGAATAAAATTTTGACCATACAATTCTTTGGAAGAAGAAAACATATTTTGTAAATATTTTTTTATTAATGACTTTAAGAAATTTCAAAATTAAGCTCCATATACAAGTATGAATTTTAGTAAAGACTAAAAGACATTGTTTGCTGAACTTTTACCAATACTGATTTTTATCAAACATTTTAACCTTTATCCAATAGATGAGATGTGGTTTACTTTCTAACATGCATTGAACAGAAAGAACCAAATATTTTTCTGTCATGATATTTATATATCTTTTCTGTAAAATACATTTCCTTTAATTAAATGCATAAAAACATTTTAAAAAATTGGGTCCCTTTGCTTTGTTGAATTTACAGTCTGATAAATTAATATTCAAGGACTTTAGTCCTAGAATTCCCAAGAGAGCTTTCAATAGGACCCCCCATTTCTTAGTAAGCGTGACTTGAGAGAAACAATGGCTTTTGATTACTATTTATTGTTGACCAACTAGGGAGTAGTTGATTCTTCTCACTCTTGATGTTGGATTTGGCATGAGGGAGTCATAATATTTCAGCCCTTCTGGTCCATGATGGGTTCCACTACTAAATATCCAGTTTAGGAAGAATACCTTGCATCATTTGTGTCATCTCGACTTTTCTTCTCTTTGGGAGGAATACTGTGCTGCTGCTTCTGACAATGTCTGTCCTGCCCTGGGGAAACGCTTCCATTATCACTATGATACTCAGGGGATGTTTAATTGAGCTCATTCATGAGTTTAGTTGCAAGTCATTTGCTTCTAAATTGTGTCCTTACATTTTAAACTGCATTAAAAATACAAGGAATAACAATTTAAAATAATAAAATAAAATAAATACAGGAAATACGTTGACCTACATCTACCATTTCTATGTGAAATATATAAAATTGTTATCAACCGAAGGCAGAAATCCAGCAACTATCTTTAAGTTTCCTAAATAGATTGGCCATCAAAGCCTAGGAGGCTTTGAAGAAACAGTATCAGAACAAAATTCTTGGAAGGATTCTCTCACATACAATCATTGAACTGGTAATCCGAAAATGGGATTGAAGACAAGTTTTAATTCAAGAATTTCCACTGAAAATGAAAGTCATGATGAGGTACTGATGATAAGAGAATTGAGTAAGATTATGGGATATAAGGTCTATATACATATTATCTGAATTCTATATGCTGGAAACAATTATTTGGGAAATAGAATGAAGTGCTTTTTTCCAGTGAGTCTAAAAACTATAAACACTTAGGAAATATTTGGGTCCAATTAAATAATAAAAAACATCAATGATTCTATACTGAAAATTGCAAAAACACTATTAAGACAAAGTAGATAAATTCTAAATAAATAGGACTAATCAATATTCATGTTTTGGATATCTCAATATTAAGGCAGCAGTTCTTTTAAAAAAAGTACTGTATATTTAAATTGTTTTGAAACAGTCCTAGATATCAAAGTTTTTACATGAATAGGTAAGCTAATACTAGAATTTACAAAGTGAGTCAAGGACATATATCTAAAGCAATTTTCATATGAAGAACACATTTTGAGTACTGACATTATCTAATATCAATACTAATATAAATGTATAAAAATTCAAATGGTTTATTTTCAAGCATAAGAATAAACAAATAGGTCAATGAAGCACAAAAGAGAACCTGCATCTAAAGCCACAGATGTATGGTCAGTTGAGTTTATAAGTATATGACAAAGGAATTCCATGGAAAAAGGAAAATATTTCCCATAAATGTTACTCCAATAATACTGTTCATATGAAGGAAAAAGTAATGTCCTCTTTTTCATACTGCTTTAAATATTTATTGATGTTAAGCAATGGACCCAACGATAGACCTAAATAAATTAAAATTTCTAGGAAGAAAACCATGGCTTGTCTTTGGGAATTGAAGACAGGGAGGAACGTCCTGTTGAGGACACAGAGCACAGTAAGATCACCATCTTACTGATCTATGGACTTCAACAAGTGTGTACTGTTTAGAAAATAAATGAGCAAGAATGTCACAAACAAGGAGATTATGTACAACACATGAATTGACAAGACTTGAATCTAAATTACATAAATATGTTCCATAATATAAAGTAAAGAAAAAATATTGAAAAAGTGCAGAATTCTTGGTCAGGCATTTAATAAGAAGCAAGCTGTGGATACACATGAAAATATTGACAAAGAAAAAAAAGAAGAAAGATGAACTGTTGTTATTTTATTTTTCCATTTTCTGAAGAAAAAAATAAAAGTGCCTTTCCTCTGTACAGGTAGAGTTGGGAAACATTAGCTGGAAAGGAACATGAGGAGGCAACTATGTAGAATGATGGAAGCTTTACACCTTGACAGAACTGAGGGTGACAAAGTTGTATCTACTTTTTAAAGCATGCAAAAGGAATAACCTCAAGATTTATACCTTTTACTGACAGTAAATAATTTTACATAAACAAACAAAATTGTATAAACAAATATTGAATATCAGATTTCGTGTTTAAATTCATAGAATTGATATTAATTAGCAACATGAAGAGTATTCTGGACTTGAGTAAATGAGGAAAAGATGGAGAATATGGAGGATAATGGAACATAGTTTTCATATTTTGTAGAAAGGAGTTACTTATATGGAGAAGGTTGTGATAGGAAGGAACCTTAAGTGTTTGAATGGGTATTAGAATTATCAGATTAATCTACTATTTTAATGCAGGTAGGTATAGGCATACATGTATAAATATATATATATATATATATGTATATAAACATAATCATATAATACTGTATGAGTGTCTGTATATGTGAATACATTTCATATCTCTGTCCACTCAAGAAGCAACAGCAGTGGCATAAAAGCAGCAGTGGACAAACTTCATGCCTAGATTTTGTTTCTCAATTACTTTTTTCACTATAAAGTACTAAGGTTCTTTGGGAAAACTGATATATCCAGAACTTGAATAGGAAAGTATAAAGTATATCCCAATCAATATATTGTGACAGAGAATAAGGCATTAGGAAGTGCTTAAAAAGTAATTGGGATATGTCAAAAGGACCCAAGTTGTAGTTGAAGGAGCATTCTCAGACCAAATTAAAGCCAATGTGACAGGTGGGACATGGTGGCTCAGTAAGTAGAGTTCTTACCTGACATGCCAGAGACCCATGTTCAATTCCTGGTGCCTACCCATGCAAAAAAAAATAATGAATAAAGCCAATGTGACTACACAAATAAATAAGATTATAAGATACTATAACCTATAAAATAAAATTAGAATCCATGAATGCATTTGAGTGTTAAAGATACAGTAATAAAATATTGAGGGGAAGGCGTGTCCTTTTAATATAATTTCAAATAACATATAGAAGGAATAATGGATGTTAAAATCTATCAGTAGTACATAAATCTAATGAGTGAGATCATGAGGAAGAAAGGCTTATTTCTAGAATCTCATAAAAGCATCCCACAGATTGCTTATGAATTGCAAAGAGAAAAAGGGTATGTCTACAAAGAAGAAATTTGGATGCCCTCCCGTTTACCAAGTTAGGCTGGTTTGAAAGGATTAATGTACCTTAGAGAAGCTATGTTTTAATGCTAATTCCATTTTTTATGAAATCATTTCTTCTAATCTATTCAGTACAGTATGTTGAAGACTTTGATTAGATTATCTCCGTGGAGATGTGACTCAATCAAGAATGGGTATTTAACTTGAATAGGTGGAGATGTGTCTCCACCCATTCTAGGTGGGCCTGGATTTCTTCACTGGAATCCTCTGAAAGAGGAAGCATTTTTAGAAAAACCTGAAAAATCAAGGAGAGTAGAGGAGGATGGCAGAATGCTACAGAACAATGAAATAGATAATCCACCAGCCAGCGAATTGTGGAGATGAAGGAAGAAAACACCTCCTGGAGAGCTTCATGAAAGAAGAAGCCAGAAGAGAAAGCCAGCAGACTTCATCATGTGCCCTTCCAGCTGAGAGAGAAACCCTGAATGTCATCGGCCTTCTTGCATCAAGGTATCTTTCCCTGGATGCCTTAGATTTGGACATTTCTATAGACTTGCTTTAATTGGGACACTTTCATAGCCTTAGAACTGTAAACTTGTAACTTATTAAATTCCCTTTTAAAAAGAAATTCCATTTCTGGTATATTGCATTGCAGCCGGCTGCCAGCAAACTGGAATAGACTTCTGGTACCAGAGAAGTGTGGTGTTCCTGTGGTTTGCAAATACCAAACATGTTGGAATGGCTTTTTTTTTTAATACTCTAAACTGTATTTGGAATGGACAAAACCTTCCCAGAGATAAGGCCTGCACATAGAGGCTGCCTCCACCACAAAATCAACAACGCGTGATCTTTGCACTAGAAAGAGTAGTTCCTTAGCTATTCAATGATATCCAAACTCTGCCTACCATACGATATTAGGTTACTGGTTAACAGTTGAACATTACATTAAACTGTCTAAAAAAATTAGAAGTACTAGATAAGTTTTTTGGTATTAATACACTAGCTACATCTAACACTCAGTGCCTGAGGGAGAGAATTCTGTAAGATGTTTGTTAAAGAAAACACAACTGAGTGTATAATAAATAAAAACATTATCAATCTTGGAAGCACATAGTCATGTCTGGCTCAACGAAAACAAAACAACCAAACCTGAAATAAAAAACTACGTCTACTATTTCTGGAAAGATTTTGAAGTGGAGTAGAATTTTCTTTTATTTCAATTTCAGGATTTTGGAATACTGTGGATTGCTTTTTTTTTTTTTTAACTTTTTTATTGCATTATATAACATATAAACAAAGGAAAGAAATAAAAAACTCGATAGTTTTCACAACACTCCTCAACAAGAAGTTACAAGACAGATCCGAGAGTTTGTCATGGGCGACCACACAATCCTCTTAGATTTTTCCTTCTAGCTGCTCCAGAATATAGGAGGCTAGAAGGCTTAAATATTTTCTTTTTGTCACTGCAGTCAACTTTTTTCTTTCTTTTTTGTAAAAAACGACATATATACAAAAACAAGACATTTCAAAGCACAGCACAACAATTAGTTTTAGGACATATTTCAGAGTTTGATATGCATTAATTCCACAATTTTAGGTTTTTACTTCTAGCTGCTATAAGATACTGAGACTGAAAGCAGTGTCCATTAAGTGATTCAGCGATCATATTTGTTTGTTAAATCCTGTCTTCTCTGTATAACTCCACCATCACATTTGATCTTTCTATCCCTCTCTTTAGTGGTGTTTGATTATGGCTATTCTAACTTTTTCATGTTGGAACGGTTGGTCACTGATATGGGGTCAGGAGATGGAAGTATCTGATGCTCTGGAGAGACTGGACCCTCTAGATTTCTGGGTTATCTGGCCCAGGGATCAATATGGAGGTTGTACATTTCTGGAAAGTTACACTAGTGCATGGAACCCTTATGGAATCTTATATATTGCCCAAGATATTCTTAGGATTGGCTGGAATGGTCCTGGTTAGGGTTGGCAGGTTATGATAGATAGCAATGTCTAATTGAAGCTTGTGTAAGAGCAACCTCTGGAGTAACCTCTTGACTCTATATGAACTCTCTCTGCCACTGACACTTTGTTAGTTACACTTCGTTTCCCCTTTTGGTCAGGATGGATTTGTTGATCCCATGGTGCCAGGGCCAGATTCATCCCTGGGAGTCATCTCCCACATTGCCAGGGAGACGTTCACCCCTGGATGTCATGCCCCAACTAGGGGGGAGGGCAATGATTTCACTTGCAGAGTTGGGCTTAGAGAGACTGAGGCCACATTTGAGCAAAAAAAGAGGTTCTTTGGAAGTAACTCTTAGGCATGTCTATAGGTAGTCTAGGCTTCTCCATGGCCTACATAAGCTTCACAAGAATAAGCCTCAGGATCAAGAGCATGGCCTATTGATTTGGGTGTCCCTAAAGTTTGACACAGTATCAGGAGATTCCCTGATGGCAAGGCTTAATAGTTCCATATTTTTCCTCCCATCCCTCAAGGAACTTTGCCAATATTTTTGATTATCTGCTTAATATACTCTAGTATATATCCAGGCATTACTCTAATCTATTCAGGATTAAAGGACCTTTTTCTTATTCTGGGCTCCCAGTGTTTCAATTATTCAAATAGACTATACAGATAGCTTGAGCAAGATTATGTGCTACAGAAAATTTCAGTTCCAGACCAAAGAAATCCTCCTTCCTTTGGTCTCAAAGAGTATGTGTGATTCTTAAATATAGACAATATCTTCCTTACCCCTGTGTTCTGAATTACTTTAACCCCAACCTGATTATCTTAGTTCTTATCTTTAAGTATTAGGTCTCTCGAAATTCAGAAATTAATAATTACCACTCTGTACTTAATGTGTCTGCTATAAGAGTTTACAATCTAGGCCCCTGTTTCCTTATAAGCATTTTCTAAAGGAGACCACACTGTTGCTGTTCTTTTGTTTCTGGCATATTTTGCCCCACCAAATGTCCCACATGATCATTCACATCGTTGCATGCTTCATGACTTCTTTACTCTCTGTAGCAGCAAAACGTTCATTCAGATGTATTCACCATCATTTGCCAATCTGCTTCTCAGTCAGTGCATCCTTCAGCCACCTGCGTTCATCAGGCATCATTTATAGTGCACTCAGTTCACAATCCACGAATACTCTCAATTTTAGATAATTGCATTGTTCCCAAGAGAAAGAAAACCAATAAACGAACACACCTGTGCCAAGTAGGAAATCTAAACCTCCTCTTAACTTTTGTCCTTCCCCCTATATATGCCTCTGCTCTTGCTGTGGTAGTGCTGACCTTTTCCTTTTAAACATAGCCCATAGGATGCAATAGTAGTTTCCCCCATAAACCCTGTACTTAAATACTTTTTGAAGAAAATTATACCTTTAAAGTAATTCTTGCAAGAAGTAATTTGTAATTCTAGCGTTAATCATTGGAACACATAGGTCTATACAACCCAGTTCAATCTTGTTCATCTTCAATTTGATAATATTACTTATAGAACCACTAGAGAACTGCCTTCACTTCCATCTCACATTGGAGTTCAACATCATTAGCTAACCGTTCACCCATTTCTAGCTTCTATGCATCTCTAAGTCCCCTACATTCTGTATTATAAGCCTCTGATTTTACTTGTACCATGGTCATAAAAGTAGAATCATGCAGTATCTATCCTTTTGTGTCTGGCCTATTTCACTCGGCATTATATCCTCAAGGCTCTCCATCTTCATCCATTCTGTGCTTCAGGATGTCATTTCTTCTTACTGCTGCATAATATTCCATTGTATGTATATACCACATTTTGTTGATGCACTCATCTGTTGATGGGCATTTGGTTTGTTTACATTTTTTGGCAACTGTGAATAATGCTGCTGTGAACATCGGTGTGCAAAGGTCTATTTGTGTCATTGATTTCAGATCTTCTGGATATATACCAAGTACTTTTTTACTGGGTCATAGTGCAACTTGATATTTAGTTTCATAAGGGAGTGCCAAACAGTCTTCCATAGTGTCTGCACCAGAGTTCATTCCAACCAGCAATGCATGTGTCCCAGTTTCTCCACATCCTCTCCAACATTTATAGTTTCCTGTTAGTTTAATAGCAGCCATTCATATGGGTGTGGGGTGGTATCTCATTGTAGTCGTGATCTGTATTTCTTTTATAGCCGATGAAAATGAAATCTCTTCATGTGGTTTTGAGCCATCTGTATTTGCTCTTCAGAAAAGTGCCTATTCACATCTTTGGCCCATTTTATAATTGGGTTGTTTCTTCTTCTTTTGTTGAGTTGTATGACTTCTTTTTGTATACAGGATATCGAACTTTTGTCCGATATGTGATTTCCAAATATGTTCTCCATTGAGTTGGTTGCCTCTTCACCTGTTTGATAAAGTCTTTTATGGTGCAGAAGCATTTGATTCTGAGGCATTCTCATTCATCTATTTTTTTCTTTTGTTGGTTGTGCTTTGGTTGAGAAGTTTAGGAAGCTACCTTCTATTACTAGGTCTTGAAGATGTTTCCCTACATTTTGTTCTAGAAGCATTATGGTGCTAGTTCTTATATTTAGATGTTTGATCCACTTTGAGTTCATTTTTGTATAGGGTGTAAGGTAAGGGTCCTCTTTCATTCTTTTGGCTATTAATATCAAGTTCATCCATGCCAAATTATTGAAAAGACTATATTGTCCTAATTCAGAGGATTTGAGGACCTTGTCAAAAATTAGTTGACCATAGATTTGATGGTCTTCTTCTGCACTCTCGTTTTGATTCCATTGGTCAATGCTTCTATCTTTGTGCCAGTAACAAGTTATTTTGACCCCTGTGACTTTATAATAGGGTTTAAAGTCAGGGAGTGTTAATCCTCCCACTTTGTTCCTTTTTTAGGATGCTTTTAACTCTCAGGGTCTCTTTTCTTTCCAGATGAATTTGGTAACTATCTTTTCCAAGTCTTCAGAGTAGGTTGTTGGAAATTTGATTGGTACTGTGTTGAATCTGTAGAGCAATTTGGGTAGAATTGACATCTTAACTATATTTAGCCTTCCTATACATGAGCAGGGAAGGTCTTTCCACCTATTCAGATCTTCTTTGATTTCTTTTAACAATGTTATATCGTTTTCTGTGTAAAAGTCCTTTACATTCCTAGTCAAGTTCATTCCTAAGTACTTGATTCTTTTGGTTTTTATTTTGAATGACATCTCTTCCTTAACTGACGCCTCTGTTATTTCTTGTGTATAGAAATGTTTCTGACTTTTGCACTTTAATTTTATATCCTACCACATTGCTCAGTTTGTTCATTAGCTCAAGTAACTTTGCTGTAAATTTCTAAGGATCTTACAAGTATAATATCATGTCATCTGTAAATAATGGAAGTTTTACTTCTTCTTTTCCAATTTGGATGCATTTTATTTATTTTCTTGCCTGATTGCTCTAGCTAAAATGTCTAGCACATTGTGGAATGATAGTAGTGACAGTGGGCATCCTTGTTTCATTCCTGATCTTAGGGGGAAAGCTTTCAGTCTCTCTCCTTTGAGTGCAATGCTGGTTATCAGTTTTTCATATAGTCCCTTTATCATATTGAGGTAGTTATCTTTGATTCCTATCTTTTGGAGTGTTTTTTTAATCAGAAAAGGATGTTGAATTTTGTCCAATGCCTTTTCAGCATCAATTGAGATGATTATGTGATTTTTTTCCCTTTTGATTTGTTAATGTGCTGTATTACATTAATAGATTTTCTTGTGTTGAACCATCCTTGCATTCCTGGTACAAACTCCACTTGGTTGTGGTGTATAATTCTTTCAATGTGTTGTTGGATTCCATTTGTTAATATTTTGGTGAGAATTTTTGCATCTATGTTCATTAGGGAGATTTTAGGGCTTTTAGTTTTCCTTTCTTTTTGCATCTTTACCCAGTGTTGGTATTAGCTTAAAAAAATGTGATTGGTAGAGTTCCTTTTTTCTCAATTTTCTGGAAAAGTTTGAGCAGGATTGGTGCTAGTTCTTTTTGGAATGTTTGATAAAATTCCCCAATTTTCTTTTTCAGAAGATTTTTGATGACTGATTGAATCTTTTTTACTTGTGACTCATTTGTTGAGATCTTCTATTTCTTTCTGAGTCAGTGTAGTTTGTTTGTGTGTTTCCAGTAATTTGTCCATTTCATCTAACTTTGTTCATTTTGTTAGCACATAGATGTTCATAGTATTGTCTTATGATTTCTTTTATTTCTTCAGGGTCTGTTATTACACACCCTTTCTCATTTCTGATTTTGTTCATTTACATCCTCTCTCTTTTTTGTCTTTGTCTGTCTTGCTAGTGGCCCATCAATTTTATTGATTTTTCTCAAAGAACCAACTTTTGGTTTTATTGGTTCTTTCTATTGTTCTATTGTCCTCCCATTCATTGACCTCTGCTTTAATCTTTGTTATTTCTCTTCTTCCATTTGCTTTGTGGTTAGTTTGCGTTCTTTCTCAAGTTCCTCCAGGTGAGCAGTTAAGTCTTTGATTTTTTCTCTTTCTTGTTTTTTTTTTTTTTTTAATATAGGTATTTAAGGCAATAAATTTCCCTCTAGGCACAGTCTTTGCCATATCCTATAAGTTCTGATAAGTTGTATTCTCATTTTCATTCATCTCCAGAGAGCTACTGATTTCTCTAGGAATTTCTTCTTTGACCCTCTGGTTGTTTGATAGTTTATTATTTAATCTCCATATATTTGTGACTGTTCTCATTCTTTTGTGGCTATTGAGATCCAGCTTCATTCCATTGTGATCAGAGAAAGGGCTTTGAATAATTTCCATGTTTTTAAATTTATAAAGACCTGTTTTGTGCCCCCAGTGAATGATCTATCCTGAAGAATGTTCCATGAGCTCTAAAGAAGAATATATATCCTTGTTTTTTGGGATGCAATGACCTAGATATGTCTGTTAGGTCTAATTCATTTATCAAATTGATTAAGTTCTCTATTTCCTAGTTGATCTCAGTCTAGTTGTTTTTTCTATAGTAGAGAGTGGTTCATTGAAGACTTCTACTATTGTTGTTGAAACATCTATTGATCCCTTAAGTTTTGGCAATGTCTGTCTCATGTACTATAGAGATCCTTGATTTGGAGCATAAACACTCATGATTGTTATATCTTCTTGGTGAATTGACCCTCTAATTAGTATATAGTGTTTTTCTTTGTCTCTTATGATGTCTTTACACTTAAAGTTTATTTTGTCTGTATAGCTACTCCTGCTTTCTTTTGGTTACAACTTAGGTGGAAAATACTTGTCCATCCTTTCACTTTTAATATATTTGTATCCTTTTTTCTAAGATACATGTTTACATCTCTTGTAAACAGCATATATCTGGATTATATTTCTTAATCCAGTCTGCCTATCTATATATTTTTAATTGGTGAGTTTAGTCTTTTAACATTCAAAGTTATTACTGAAAAGGTGTTTCTTGAATCCAACATCTTATCTCTTTTTTTTTTTTTTTTTTTACTTTATTTGCAAGATCTTTATTCTTTCCACTCTTTCTCTTTTTAAGTTGCCCTTATTGGTACTCTTCAATTCTGTGCCCTCCTCCTGGCCTCCTTCTCCTTTTTTTTTTGTCCTTTCTTTGTTTTCTTAACTGGAAGAACTCCCTTTAGTATTTCTTGTAGGGCCAGTCTCTTGTTGACACATTTTTTCAGGACTTGTTTGTCTGTGAAAATTTTAATCTCTCCTTCAATTTTGAAGGACAATTTGACTGGGAACAGAATTCTTGGCTGGAAGTCTTTTTCTTTCTGGATCTTAAATGTATCATACCACTGCCTTCTCACCTCCATGGTGCTGGTTGAGTAGTCTGAACTCAGTCTTATGTGGTTTTCCTTTTATATAGTACATTGTTTTTCTCTTTCTGTTTTCAGAGTTTTCTGCCTCTCTTCAGCATTTGACAGACTGATAAATGTGTATTTTGGGGAAGGCCTATTTGTATTTATTCTGTTTACAGTTTGTTGGGCATCTTTGATTTGTATATTTATGTCCTTTATAAGTGTTGGGAAGTTTTCCCCTATCATATCCTCAACTACTCTTCCTAGCCCTTTATTCCTCTCTTCTTCTGGGACACCAGTGATCCTTAAATTTGTGTGCTTTGTTTTACTATTATTTCCCTGAGATCCAATTCAAATTTTTTCCATCCTTTTTTTCCATTCAGTGTTTTGTGTATTTGGAATCAGTTATCCTGTCCTCTATATTGCTCATTCTTTGTTCTGTCTCTTGAAATATGCTGTTGTGTGCCTCTAGTATGTTTTTTATTTGGTAAACCAAGTCTTTAATCTCTGTAATATCTGCTATTTTTCTATTTATTCTTTCAAATTCCTCTTTATGCTCTTCTATTGTCTTCTTGATCTCCTTTATGTCATTTGCCATCCCAATTATTTTATTAAGTAGAGTTATGTGAACATCTTTGATTAGTTCTTCCAATGTCTGCATCTCCTCTGGTATTTTAATTTGGTCATTAGGCAGGGCTATATCTGTCTACATTATGATATGCTTATTGATCTTCTGTGCTTTTATAGCATGTGAATATCTTGATTGAATTTTTTGTGTATTAGTTAGGGCTCTCTAGAGAAACAGAATCAACAGGAAATATTCGTAAACATAAAATTTATAAAAGTATCTCATATAATCATAGGAACATAGAGTCCAAAGTCTGAAAGGCAGGGTATGAAGCTGATGATTCTGATGGAGGGTCTGGACAAACTCCACAGGAGAAGCTCAATGGCCGAGGCAGGAAGAGAGCTTGTCTCTTCTGAATCCTCCTTAAAAGGCCTCCAGTGATTAGATAAAGCATCACTCATTGCAGAAGACACTGCCCTTAGCTGATTACGAATAGAATCAGCTGTGGATGCAGCTGACATGATCAGATTTAATTCTATTAAATGTCCTCATAGCATCAGACAGATCAGCACTTGCTCAACCAGAAAAACAGGTACCACCACTTGGCCAAGCTGACACATGAACATGACCATGATACGTTGGGAGTTGATTTCTTTCAGTGGTCTAAATTCTTGTGTTTGCAGAATGAATGTGTAGCAGGGTGGAGGGTGCTTGTGAAAGTAGGTTCCCCAGTGACCAGGGAGGATGTAGCTGTGTGGGTGTAAAGGTCTGGTGTGTAATACTGGTATGCACTGGTCTAGGGCATGGGCCTTTTGTGCATGTGTGTAGGGTTATGACAGCATTCATGGGCTGGGGACAGAGGTGACCTGGTTGTGCAGGTCAGGTCTTTCTCAGAGCTGGAAAGCGTAACTGGGAGCAGAACACATATGCGGGAGTAGGAGTGCTGTAAATTGATGCACAGAGCTGGGTTGGGGTTTGGGTGAGGCTGAGTGACATTATGGGCAAGGAGGTGAGAGAAGCCTGGGTATGGAGGAATGCACCTGCAGCCTTTATGTACTGGTGACAGCCTGCAGGGAACAGAGAGGGTGATTTAGTGCTTGGGAGCATTGCAGGAGAGGTGGGATGGGCTTCACTTGGGGTGGGGATGTGGTGCAGGTATGTGCACTGGGGGTTGGTGGGGTGGGGTGCTTAGAGAATGGGGAGTGGGGGTGAGTGTTGACGTTCAATAGCATGGGCTGTGAGATGAGTCACAGGTCACAGGGCTGCACAGATGATGATAGGGCATTCAAGGAACACTGCTTGGTTTACTTCCTAGTCCCTGTCTCCCTGTCTGTGCCTCTGTGCCAGGCTCCAGCTTTTTGCCTCTCAGTTCTTTTGCCTCTGCACCCAGGGCCACCCTATGTGGTGCAGAAGGATATTCCAGGTCAGCTGTACTCCACTAAAATCATTATGAATTCTCTCCTTGTGCTAGCTTTCAGTTATTGCTTTGAGATATTTACATTGAATGATTTTCAACTGTTAAATAACTTTGCATTTCGATCATTAAATATTCTTCGTTATGAAATATTATCCTTATATTTTGTTGTATTTTATTTGAAGTATTTTTTAAGGTTGTTTGCATGAATGTTATAAAAATTTGCAAAGTCTTCCTGAGGTTTTTTATTAAAGTTGGTCTTATAAGATGAACTGGATGGCTTTCCTCTCTAATTACATTATTAGTGTAATGATATTATTTCTTTCTTGCAGATTTTATGTATTTTACCAGTGAATTATTGGGGCTTGAAGTTTAATTTTTGGAAAATTTTGGAGGGCAAAATTAATTTCTTCAATAGAAATCAGTTTACTCTGATTTTCTGCATTTGGGGGTCAAAAGTTGCATTTGTAAAGAAATGTGTACTTTTTATGTAGGTTTTGTTTCCATGAAATTGTTCACAATGTTCTCTTATAAGAATTCTAATGTCTGTATAATCTGTGGTGATGAACACTTTCTCATTCCTTATATTGATAATTTTTGTTCCTCTTTTCCTGATTAGTCTAATTGGGGATTAATCATAGCTTTATGAATTTTCTGTTTTATTTGATTGTCTGCTTTATATTTAGTGTGGCACTTATGTTTATTGTTCACTTACTACCTCTAGTTTGAATTTATTTTATTCTTGCATGGACATTTAATTTTGCTTTTTAAAATTATGATGTTTCTATTTCTATTAGGATAATCATATTTTCACTTTTATTTATTAAAGGGTAGTATATTTAGTTTTAAATGTTACACTAACCTTGTATTTGTAGAATAAAACTCACTTGGCCATGGTACATTATCCTTTTAGACACATTTCTGAGATCTGTTTGCCTATATTTTGTTAAAGGGAACTTATTTATGGGTGCTAGTAATTTTATTTTCTAAGATGTGAGATTCTGATGTAAATGATATTTGAATGTGATAATTCACTTCATTTAATTTAGAGGGAATAATTTTTAAGTGGTGAAAGGGCTGAAGCTATATCTTTAAATGACCTATGGGAAATGGGATTTAGGACCCAAGAGTGAGGGTTTCCAGAGATAAGAAGGTAGAGCACTTATTTATATTAGTAGGAAATGGAGGTTATTCAGGTGCAGATACTGGTAGGTACATAGATGTGATGTAGAAGATAAATTTTTCTTCCTATTGTTTCTCTTTTCTCTCTGAAATAAAAATAATGTTAATCATTTGAGAAAGAGGAGGGATTAATATAATTTGTGGAGCTAAGGAAAAAAGTATAAAATAATTGTCCAGAGGAGGAGGTAAAAGAAACAACAGAGGAGTGTAATATGATTTCCTGGCAAAATTGAAGAACTCATTTGAAGTATTTGTCCCAAAAGTAACATAAGTCTGTTCAGAATATTTGTATATTTTCCTCACTCATATTCTGTTATAAGGGTGAAAGAACAAAGTGATGTTTGGCTTCAATCAGGGAAGGGATTTTGCCAGATGAATATGAAGAGACCAGAGGAGCACAAGGAAATGGAATAAATCACACTTAATCCCATTTATGATGGGATAGGAAACTATGAAAGGCAATGAAAATATAAGATCAGCAGATTAGGTATACCTTATTGTGTCAAAGTATTGTTGTAATAAGAATGAATAAGAGGAAGTGAGCTTGTAAAAAAATAAAGAAATGCATTGGAAATAATAATTTTGAGGTAAATGATTGATTGATTAACTCTGGAGGGAGGGTGGGAATTATCATTAGTGTGGGATGAAAAGTGAAATTCAATTGTGTTGATGAGACTATCACAGTAAACTGTGTGATGGCAAATGGTTTTCAGATATTGTGTTCTGTTCCTTTTTTGTATATTTTTATTGTAAAATATTTTTAAAAATATATGTGAACATATTCCTAATATATTAGTTGGTAAACAAGTTAATTTATCATATCATGAATGCTTTTCGATCCATAATAAAAATTTCCTCTAATATGTTCTAGTTTATTTAAAATATATTTATTAAGGTTAGTTTATGTTTTGAGAGTTTTGATTGGAATTTGGATAACATAATGTAAAAAGCAATGACCATACATATGAAGTACCAGTGCTTAAATATGAGTGCAGCCATGCATAAATGATTAGTGTAGAATAATTTTAAAACATAAATTAAAATAATATATCTAATGTTCATATGTTAATTAGTAAAATTCTCCATAATAAAACGTCATGTTATTAATGAAGATACTTTAATACTTTTTCATAAACTGTTGAAAATACTTATAACAATATATCCAGTGAAAATTATATATAAAATTTAATTATTAAACATGATTGAAAATAATTAAAAGGTAGTGAAACAAAAGGTTGATAATGTTTAACTTTGGATACCTTGGTTAATTTTATATATACAAGGTTGAAATGTATATATGTTTTTAATTGAACTTGCTTAGGAGCAGGAAAGTTCTTTTTATAAAGGAATTATTGAAAAATTCTATGATCTCTTTTAAGGAGTCTCCTCCCTCATTCTATGCCTTCCTAGAAAAGAAATAAATCTGTGCATAGATTATTTGCTCCCCTGTTAATCCACAGGATTTTGTATCACCCTGTCTTCCCTACCCTCTTTCAAAAATCACACATTCTTCCTGAATCACTGAAGTTTCTTCTGGAAATCCTCTGAGTTTCCACGAGATGGCTAAGCCATACGAGAAGGCAATTGTTTGTATAATTTTCAGATTCCTTCCCTTAAAAAGCCTGGGGTAAAGCTAAATCAGTTTGCTCAGGAATACAATGAAGCCTCATTCTATGTATTTACTCACCTTTGGTGCCCTGTTTCTCTGTCACATATTAAAAACAACATGAATTCTAATATCTGGTGCTGTGAGAGGTACTGTTACCTTATTTGACCAAGAGAAGGTGCCATTTCCTGGCCACACTGACAGGTAAGTCACGATTTGGATGAAGATTCAGCAAGAAAATAACTCTAAGGATATGTGGCTGTGCCTCTGGACTAACTATATTTCCTGGCCCTTAGGAATAAGCAATATATCTCAGGATTTGCCAGAGACTAATGAAACTGATCACCAGGTAAAATTATGTCATAAATCTTCCATAACTTGCCTAGCGTGACCAAGCTTTCCTTGACCCAGTATTTTCCCACTGCTGCTTCTGGATAATGAGTTAAGTGTATAGATTTAGGAATGTGTATCAAGGGCACTGTGGAAGTGGTATGCTATTTCTTGAAGTAAAAACACATGTACAGCCAATAAGACTTGATAAAAAAAATTTCCAAACCATATCAATACATTTTTGTATTCTGTTGTATATTGTATTTTGAGTAACAATACTTTTTTAATAGATATAGTTTGACTTTGAATTTCTAGAAACTATAATCAAAGAACAGTGCTGATTACTTGCAGAATGTGTGTTGGAAGTTTCAGCGGTAAAGTCTTTTATTGTCATACTGATGAGGAAGTGATATATATAGCCCATACATGTTGCATTAAAGGAGACAAAGATCAGAAAGGACTGAATTTGTGTGATCTTTCTCTGAAGATGTATAAAACAGAAAAGGGAGAGATACTGCAGCAGAAACTTGGCTCCATTAAATAGGTCCTTTCTGAAAGTAAGGGTTGTATGATTGCACAGCTAGGTATGGGAAAGTCATCAAAATACACATTATTGTGTGACAAGAAGCCACACCAAAGGATCTCATTTAAGAAAGACAATTTGATTGAAAATCTCCAAAACTTTCCAACTTAAAATTTGTGAGTGGATTTAAGATCTATGGGGGCTAGAGAATAACTCAGAAAAAGTTATGGAGGTCATGATTTGTGAAGACATGTTTAGGAATGCTTAAGACAACAACACTTAAAAATTTGCCGACTGTATTGATTAGACTTAGACAATCACTTAGGTAACTTTCCTGCTCTCACTTTCTCAATAAATATTCATTGATGCATACTCTTATCGGCTCTATCAGTGGAACTATTGTTCTTTGCTATAAGATAATTAGTGGAAAGTGTTCCCAGAAACAGCCTCTATATTGCAATAAGAATATTGTCTTCTTTCTGTTCTCCTTTTTCTCTGCTATATCTCCAGGCATTCCTATTTGAATATATCTCCACTGTTGTCAATTATTCTCAGTTCATATTTTTCAAAGGAATACCACTCCCTTATGTATTTCTTCTTTCAGCTTTCCAAGATACAAACTTAGAAATTTCTACGTTCTTTAAGCAGTAAGTAGCCATGATTTCTATATAAATATTATCTCTACTAAAGCTGTCTCCAAATGGAGACATAGACATTCATCATCATAATTTAACCTTTCCTCTAGCAAGTACAGCATCTTCCTCATTATACTTCTTTAGGAAACACCAATCTTTTTCCTCTTCTACAACAGGTAGGTTTGAATCTACTTATTTTATTAAATGATATTTTTACTCTGTCCTTAAACTTCATATGTAGGAAAGAACCTTGTCTGAGGGAATTGTAGAGTCATAGTATAATTGAAGCACTCATGTTTCAGACTTTGTCTTATATTCAGGTATACCTTGGTAATACAACAAAATGATGCGACTCTAATCATGTGTATGGATTGAGTCTGGGTCTTGTATCAGTCACAAATTTGAAAATTACTAGACAATAATGAAGGGAAAGGTGAAGAGATGAAGAGCAGTGAGTTTAAGGATGGAGCTACAGTCCTAGGAAGAGACTCAATATTTTATCAAAGAAGTGTTGGCATCCAGTGTAGAAATATTCATTCTTACCCACATGAAAGACACTAGTGAAGAAAGAAAGAGAGAGAGAGAGAGAGAAAGTATGGCTGCAGCATCAGGGAACTTAGTTTCTTTGGTCTGAGGTGTCGCTTCCAACTTTTGTTTCTTCTGATTTTCATGAATAGGTTAGAAGCAGAAAGGGAAGATGGAATAGGTGAGGAAAGCAAGCACCACCGAACGGGGTGATCATGTTTGTCTCATCACAGAGATGGTGCTCAAATACCCAGCTCTCATGCTGTGGATCACAAGGTGGTGGGTGAATAATTTTGTCAAAGTTTACGCTGATGGAATGGTCCATGGTACTCCATGGTGTTGTTTTCACATTCATTTGAAATAATGATGAATAGAATGATGAAGCTGATTTTTCCAGTTCTGTTATATAATAAATGAAACTATACGAGATTAGGATCTATAAGAAGGTGGAGGAACACACATTGGAAGACTTTGCACCCTTGCTAAGATTACCAGACTGCAATGTTTATTAACAATAGCTCAGTGTTTATGCCTTCTGTGCTGACGTTTATTGGAATCCCTGGTTTAGAATCTGTGCAGTGTTGGATTGGGATTCCATTCTGTGCTATGTACATCACAGCTCTGATTGGAAATTCTCTACTTTTGATCATCATCAAATCTGAGCGCAGCCTCCATGAACCCATGTACATCTTCCTGGCCATGCTTGGAGCCACAGACATTGCAATTAGCACCAGCATTGTGCCCAAGATGCTTGGAATTTTTTGGTTCCACTTGCCAGAGATTTATTTTGATACTTGCCTCTTTCAGATGTGGCTTATCCATACATTCCAGGGTATTGAGTCAGGAGTTCTGCTGGCCATGGCTCTGGACCGCTATGTGGCCATCTGTTATCCCCTGAGGTATGCCACCATACTCACTCGCCAAGCAGTCACTTATATTGGAGTTGGTGTGATACTGCGGCCTGCCATTCTGGTAATCCCTTGCCTATTGCTCATAAAGTGTCGCCTGAAACTTTACAGTACCAAATTAATATCACACACCTACTGTGAACACATGGCCTTAGTGAAGCTTGCCGCTGAAGATGTTTACGTCAGTGAGGTCTATGGGCTCCTGGGAGCTTTCACTGTTGGCGGGTTTGATTTCATAGTCGTCACGCTCTCCTACATCCAAATATTTATGACTGTCTTCCACCTGCCCCAGAAGGAAGCTCGTCTTAAGGCATTTAATACATGCATTCCCCACAT
>NC_135334.1:77399309-77526802 GCF_023851605.1 Tamandua tetradactyla | reverse complement strand
AAGGTATTTAATAACCCTGCACTTAGCTTAAGGCTTCCCTCTTTTTAATTTTTTTTTGAAAATCTTAACTTTTTTCATCACCTATATATTAATAGCTCCCAAACTTCAGCCTTCTTTGTTTTAAATGGACATATCAAATTGATTTGTACTTATATAATGCGTAAGTATGTTCTATAGGAATGCCAAATTTATCTTACTCATAATTGTAATTAGCTTCCTACAAACACTGGTTCTTACATTCAAACAAAATGGCAAGGTAGGCTGCTCCAAATCCTGGCTCTTATACACAGACATTGAAAAACTAGCAAAAATTGTTAGAAAAAACTTTCTCAAAACTCTGGAAAATTTCCAAAGGCTTGCACCAACGATGCAAAGCCTGCATCAAGGAAAAGGCAACTTAAAAGTGGGGCAGAATAATCAGGAACTGAACTTGAAGCAGAGTAGTAAATGGCCTGGTTAGGAATTGAAGGAATACTTCATCAAAAATGCAATTTGCAAAACTGGGAGAGATGTCTTATTAATTTATGTTTGTTTGTTCTTAGCTCTTGACATACAAGAAAATTTCTGTCAAAACACCAGCACATGTGCAACTGCAGTCTTCAACAATTGAGCAAAACAAACCAGGGGAGGGAGGAATCTGATTTACAAGTTTACCACATTTTAATATTGAAATGTCAAGTTTTCCACAAAAACTTACAAAGCATACAAAGAAGTGGGAAAATATGACCCATTCAAAGGGAAAATAAATTGAGTAAACTATCCCTAAGGAAGCCCAGTCTTTGGACTTACAAGACAAAGATTTTTAATTAAATCTCTTAAATTTATTCAAAGAGCAATTTTAAAAAAGGGAGGTGACATGGAGCTAAAAGTAATCAGGAAGATAACATAAGAACAAAATGAGAATATCAATAAAAAGAAAGAAATTATAAAAGTGAGTCAATTGGAAATTCTGGTGCTGAAAAGTAAAAACTGTAAATGATAACCAAAAAATAATGATAGCTGGAATGAAAAATTCACTAGAAGGGATTAGCAGAAGATTTGAACAGGCAGAGGAATGAATCAGTGAAATTGAGCTTCTGACATTGAAATTATTGAGTTTTTGGAGCAGAAAAAAAAATGAAGAAAATTGAACAGATCTTAACAGATCTGTGAACAGATCAACATCAACATTATAAGAGTCCCAGAAGATGAGAGAGGGGAGACAGAGATAAATATGAGGAAATAAAGTCCAAAATGTCCCCAAATTTGAAGAAACATATTCAAGAAACTCAACAAATTTTGAGAAGGATAAACCCAAAAGATTCATACCAAGATATGCTACAGTCATATTTATTGAAAGTCAATGACAAAAAGAACCTTGAAAGTAGCAAAAGAAAAGTGACTTCTCATCCTCAATAAATTTATCTTTCTCAATCCTCAATAAGGAAACCACCAATTTCACATAGAAACTATGGAATTCTATATCTGACAAAACTGTCCTGCAAAAATGAAGGAGAAATTAGTACATTCTCAGATTAAAACAATAACCAAAAGAACTGGAGGACTTTGCTACAACATAAAATAAAAATGGAACTTGTGGCAATGAAAGCATAAGGGGCAGAATTGAACAGGAGGAGAGATTTTATATATATTTGAAGCTATTTATTATCAGATCAAATAATATTAGTGCAAATTTAACCTATTAATTCTAATCCCCATAGTAACCATTAAAAAATAGCTAAAAAACATGCACAATAAGAAAAAAAGGAATTTAAAATGTACCATCATGAAGACAATTCAACCAAACTCAAAATAGGGTAGAAGTGGAGGAAATGAGGGACAAAAAGAATCCAAAGAAAACAAATAGTGATATGGAAGAATTAAGTCCTTCTTTATCAGTAATTGCTTTGAATGTAAATTGATTATACGTGCCAATCAAAAGGCAGAAATTGACAGACATGATTTAGGAAAAAAAAATGCATCCAACTATGCCATCTATGAGAGACTCATTTTAGTTTTGGAGACACAAATAGAAAGTGAAGGGATATAAAAATATATTTCATACATGTAATAAAAAAGAGCAAGCTGGGGTCACTATCCTAATAGGATGCAAATTAGACTTTAAGTAAAACACTATTACAAGAGATAAAAAAATACTGTATATTAATAAATGGATCAATCCATCAAGAAGATACAACAGTCATTCACCTAATAACAAATCTCCAAAATACATGAAGCAGGCACTGACAAAATTGAAAAGAGAAATACACAGTTCTTCAATAGCAGTTGGAAAGTTCAACAGTCCACATGCAATAATGCATAGACTATCTAGATGGAAAATCAATAAGAAAATAGATGATGTAAGTAACACTGTAAATCAACTATTAACCAACTAGACCTAATAGACCTAGAATGTTCTGCTCAATGACAGCAAAATCCATACCTCTCAAGTGCTTATGGAACATTCTCCAGGATAGACTATATTTATGTCACAGAGGTAGTCTCAATAATGTTAAAAGATTGAAGTAAAAAAGTTAAAAAAAAAAAAACTTTCGCTGCTCACAGTGAAATGAAGCTAGAAATCAATAACTCAAGGAAAATTGAAAAATTCATAAGTGTGCAGAAATTAAACAACGAATTCTTAAATAATCAATTGGTCACATAAAAAGCCAAAGGAGAATTAGATTAAAAATAGAATAAAATACTTAAATAGTAATGAAAATTAAAACACATATACCAAAAATTTATAATAAACAACGAAGACAATCCTAGGAGTGAAATGTGTAGCAATAAATACCTACATCAAAAAGGCATAACAATATCAAATAAACAACATAGCTTCACAGTTTAAGGCACTAGGAAAGGAAGAGCAAACTAAATACTAAGTAGCAGAAGGAAGGAAATAATAACTAAAAATAGAGATAAGTGACATAGAGATTAGAATAACAATAGAGTGAATGAACTAATCCAGATGTGTGATTCTTTGAAAGGACCAACAAACTTAACAAATCTATACTTATAGAGATAAGGAAACACAGAGAAAAGATAACTAAAATCAAAAGTGAAAGTGGGAATATTATTGCTGAACTTACAGAAATAAAGAGAATTATAAGACAATTCTAAGAACAATTTTTTAACAACAAACTAGATAACCTAGATGAAATGGACCATTGCTTTGGAACTCACAAAGTTGCAAAACTGACTCAAGAATAAATAGGAAATATGAGGAAGCCTATAACAAGTAAAGACATGAATCAATAACAAAAAGTCCTTACAAAAAAACAAAAATGTACAGGACTGGGCTGCTTCACTGATGTATTCTACCAAACATTTACAGTGTTGACACCAACCATTCTAGAACTCTTCCAAACCATAGACGAGGAGAGAATACTTGCTAATTCATTCTGTGAGGCCATTATTATCCTGATACGGAAATCAGATAAAAGGACCACACAAAAAGAAAATTATACCAATATTCCTTATGAATGCAGGTGTAAAAATCCTCAATAACAAAGTAGCAAACCAAATCTAAAAGTACTTGAACCAAGTGAGATTTATCACAAGAATACATAGGTAGTTCAACATAAGAAAATTAATCAATCAACAGAATTAAGAGAAAATGAAATGATCATTTCATTTGATACATAAAAAGCATTTTACAAAATCCAACCTCCTTTTTCAAGATAAGTACTCTCATAAAGCTAGAAAAGAAGGGAACTTCCTCAATATGATAAAGGACATTTATGAAAAACCCACAGAAACATTATACTCAATGATGAAATATGGAAAACTTACCCCCAAAGAGAAGGAACATGATAAGAATGACAAGGAGTCCTACTTTCCCTACTGCTATTCAATATTGTACTGGAAGTTTTTTCCAGCACTGTTAAGTCAGAAAAAGAAATAAAAGGTATCCAAATTGAAAAGTAATAATTAAAATTATCTCCATTTACAAATGACAGGATCCTATATTTAACTGCCCCCCTATAATCCCAGTCTCCTAGAGGTAACTACAAATGTAGCAAAATTATAAAGTGCAAAATCAACACCCCCAAAATCGTGTGTTTATATACACCAGCAATGAATACTTAGAAAGAAAACTAAGAAAATTCCATTTACAAAAGTATCCAAGAGATTAGAAACCTAGGAATAAATTTAATCAAGGAGGTGAACAATGTATACACTGAAAACTACAAAACACTGTTGAAATAAATTAACAAGCCCTAAATAAATGGAAAGTCACCATGTGATTGTGGATTGGATACTTTAGTATTGTTAGGATGTCAGTACTATCAAAGTGACCTACAATTTTAATGCAATCCCTTTAAAAATTACAAAGGCCTTCTTTGAAGCAATGGAAAATCCAAACCTCAAATTCAAATGGAACTGCAAGGGACCGAGAACAAAGTGTGTTTCAATAGTTGAATCAATAATCCAATAAATGGTACTTCTGTATAATGGAATATAACTGCAGTAAAAAGAAATTCTCTGTCAATCCATGAAAAGACATGGAGGAACTTTTTTTTAATTGTGAAAATAGCATATATATGAAAAAGCAATAAATTTTAATGCACATCACAACACTTAGTTGTAGAGTAGGCTTCAAAGTTTGGTATGGGTTATAATTCCACAATTTTAGGTTTTTATTTCTAGTTGCTCTAAGATACTGGAGACTAAAAGAAATACCAATGTTCAGCACTCATACTCATTTGTTGACCACACTATCTTCTCGGGATAACTCCACCATCACCTTTGATCTTTTTTTTTTTAAATTTATGTAGACATATTTAACTTCAAGGATTTTATTTATAAGTTCTTGACATAAGACATAAGAATTTTGACCATAATTATTTTGACTATCTCTCTTATTAATAACCAGTATTGAGATGTTTTTAAAAACTGCAATGTAAATTGAACTACTCTTAGATTGTTCCATTAATAATGTAAATGTTCATTAATAAAGTAAGTAAAATACTCTATTACCATACACCAGACTTTTAAAAAAATAAATGCCAGTATAAACAAGTAGTCCCTCCTGAGAGACATTTATGTTATGACTTGCAAAGGGCAATTGTATCCCTATTCCTATTTGTCTTTTGAAGCCAGAATTCAAACTCTTAGATGCAGGGAATATTTGTGTCCTTGACATTCTGTCTAAGACATTAATATTAGTACTTACTATGTACCAGGTAATTTTTTAGGCACTAGCTATGTAGTAATGAAAAGATTCTCACTCAGAAGCCTCACATTTCAGAAACAGATTGAGCCAGACCAAACAAATAAACAAGAATAATATTAATTTTGATTAATGTATCACTTTTGATCTTTCTCCTACTTTTTAGGGGTATTTAGGCTATGCTCTTTCTAAATTTTTCATGTTGGAATGGGAAATTGGTTATATGGGATAGGGAGATGGAACTAGTTGATGTTCGGGAGAGACTGGCCCCTCTGCATTTCAGGACATAGGTCCAAGGACACGTGGAGGTTGTAGGCTTCTGGAAAGTTACCCTAATGCATGGAACCTTTTTGGAATCTTACATAATGCCCCAGGTATTCTTTAAGACTGGCAGGAATGGTATTGGTTGGAGCTTGGAAAGTTACAATAGGCAGCAATGTCTAACTGAAGCATGCATAAGCATGACCTCCAGAGTAGCCTTTCAACTCCATTTAAAATCTTTCAGCCATTGATACCTTATTTGTTACACTTCTTTTCTCCATTTTGGTCAGGTTGGCATTGCCGTTTCCATGGTGCAAAGGCTAGCTTCAACCCTGGGAGTCATTTCTCACAACACCAGGGAGACTTCACCCTTGGATGTCATGTCCAGTGTAGTGGGGAGAGCAGTGGTTTCACTTGCAGAGTTGGGCTTAGAGTGAGAGAGGCCACATCTGAGCAATAAAAGAGGTCCTCCAGAAGTAACTCTAAAGTAGGCTAAGCCTCTCTGCTACATACATAAGCTTCACAAGAGCAAGCTTCAAGATAAAGGGCTTGGCTTATTGATTTAGGTGTCCCTAATGTTTGACACAATATCAGGTGTTCTCCCAGTGGTAAAGTTTAATAGTTCCATAATTTTTCCCATTCCCCCAGGAAATTAGCCAATTTTTTTTTATTATCTGCTTAATACACTCTAGGAGGTATGCAGGCATTACATTTAATTGTGTATACACAATTAAAAGCCCTCATTCTTATTCTGGGCTCCCTGTGCTTGGATTGTTTAAATGATCTATCCAGACAGATTGAATTAGATTATGTGCTACAGAAAATTTATGTTCTGTACAAAATATAGCTTTCATTCTTTGGTCACAAAGAGTGTATGTTTATAAAATATAGACAAGCTCTTCCTACCCTTGTATTCTGAATTACCTTAATCCCAACTTGATTGGCTTCCTTCTTATCTCTAAATATGAAGTTATACATATGTAAAACAGCCTCTCAAAATCAAGAAATAACAATTACCACTCCAGTAGGACCTTTATTGTACTAGTTCTTATATTTAAGTCTTTGATCCACTCTGAGTAATTTTTGTAGAAGGTGTAAGGTAAGGGTCCACTTTCATTCTTTTGGCTAGTCATTTCCAATTCTCCCATGCTCACTTATTAAAAAGATTATTTTGTCCCAGTTCAGTGGATTTGGGGGCCTTGTAAAAGATCATTTGACTGTAGATTTGATGGTCTATTTTTGCACTCTCAATTCAATTCTTTTGGTCAGTTCTTCTATATTTGCACCAGTACCATGCTGATTTGACCACTGTGTCTTTACAATAGGTTTTAAAATTCAAAATAGCAACTAAAAAAATCAGGTTTCTAGGAATGAACTTAACTAGGGATGTAAAGGACTTGTACACAGAAAACTACATAACATTGCTAAAAGGAATCAAATAAGATCTAAATAGGTGGAAAGACATTCCCTGCTCATGGATAGGAAGGTTAAATATACTAAGATAATTCTATCAAAACTGACACTCAGATTCAACACAGTACCAATCAAAATTCCAACAACCTACTTTGAAGACTTGGGAAAGCTAGTTGTCAAATTCATCTGGAAGGGAAAGAGACCCTGAATAGCTAAAAGCATCCTAAAAGAAATAACGAAGTAGGAGGATTAATACTTTCTAACTTTAAAACTTATTATAAAGCCACAGTGGTCAAACAGCATGGTACTGGCACAAATATAGAAATATTGACCAATGGAATCAAATTTCACCTAAGTTATCTAGTTTGTTGGTGTATAGTTGTATCCTCTAGCTTTGCTAGTGCTCCATTTATTTTATTGATTTTCTCAGAGAAAGAACTTTTGGTTTATTGATTCTGTCTATTTTTCTTTTTTCTTCCATTCATTTAATGTTGCTTTATTCTTTGTTATTTCTCTTCTTCTATTCTTTGGGGTTAGTTTGCTATACTTTCTCAAATTCCTCCAGGTGAGCAGTTAATTTTTATTCTTTCTTCTTTTTTTAATATAGACATTTAGGGCAATAAATTTCATTCTCAGCACAGCTTTTACTGCATCCTATAAGTTCTGATATGTTGTATTCTTATTTTCATTCATCTCCAGATAGCTACCGTTTTCTCTAACAAGTTCTTCTTTGACCAACCAGTTGTTTAAAAATGTGTCATTTAAAATCTATTTATTTGTAAAAGTTCTTGTTCTTTGTTTGTTATTGATTTCCAGCTTCATTCCATTGTGGACAGAGAGACTGTTTTGAACGATTTCAATGTTTGTAAATTTATAATGACATATTTGTGCCCCAGCATATGATATATACTGGGAAATGTCCCATGAGCAACAGAGAAGAATGTGTATCCTGGTGTTTTATGGTGCCAAGAACTATATACATCTATTAAGTCTTATTAATTTATTAAATTGTTTAAGTTCTCTATTTCCTTGTTTATTCTCTGTTTGGTTATTCTATCTATAAAGGAGAGTGGTGTATTGAATCTCTTACTATTATTGTTGAACTGTCTATTGTTCCCTTCAGTTTTACCATTGTTTGCCTCATGTACTTTGGAGCCACTTAATTTGAAGCATAAACATTTATGATTGTTGTTTCTTCTTGGTGAATTGTTTCTTTTATTATTATATAGTGTCTTTCTTTGTCTCTTATGACATTTTTACATGTAAAGTCTATTTTGTCTACTATTTGTACAGCTACTCCTGCTATCTTTTGGTTACAGCTTGCATGGAACATCTTTTTCCATCCTTTCACTTTCAATCTATTTGTATCCTCGTGTCTAAAATGAGTCTCTTGTAAGCAGCATATAGCTGGATTATATTTCTTAATCCATTCTGCCAATCTCTATCTTTTAATTGGTAAATTTAATCCATTAACATTCAAAGTCATTACTGTAAAAGAGTTTCTTGACCCCACCATCTTATCCTTTGGATTTTATTTGTCAGATCTATATAGTCTTCTCCCTCTTTCTCTTTTTTCCTTTAAGTTACCCTTAGTGGTACTCTTCAATTCTGTGCCCTCCTCCAGACCTCCCTCTCCTGTGTTTTTTTTTCTTTCAGCCAGCAGTACTCCTTTTAATATTTCTTGTAACACCTATCTTGTTGACAAATTACTTAGCTGTTTGTCTGTGAACACATGGATCTCTCCTTCAGTTTTCTTTCTTTATTTTTATTTTTTCCTGTGCAGGTTCCTGGAACCAAACCTGCATCTCAGGCATGGTAGGTGAAAACATTGCCTGCTGAGCCACCGTGGCCCGCATTCTCCTTCAGTTTTGAAGGAGAATTTGGCTGGGTACAAAATTCTTGGCTTGAAACTTTTCTCTTTCTGGATTTGAAATACATTATGCCACTGCCTTCTCACCTGCATAGTGCCAGTTGAGTAGTCTGAACTCAGTCTTATGTGGTTTCCCTTGCATGTAGTATATTGTTTTTCTCTTGCTGCTTTCAGGATTTTCTGCTTCTCTTCAACATTTGACAGACTGATTAGTATGTGTCTTGGAGAAGAAATAAAGAATTACACTTTAGGTAGCTGAAAATAAAGAAATCAATCAAGAGATAGAGCTAAACTGGTTAGGCAGATTAAGCTGTGGAGATGTGTATGGGGGATGAGTAGTGACTGTTTTGAAATGCAAGAGTCATAAATGTTTACTCACTTTGAGTCTTTTAAACAAAATATGAAATTAAAAAATGTTTTCAGACATAGTTTAAGGATACAGTCACTAAAAGAAACTAAAATGAAAGTAACCATATATTTCTTTCTAAATTAATAAATAAAATGGATTAAATTAATTGATTTATTAATAAAATATTTTGTATTGTGTGGAATATTGTTGAGACTTTGTATACTTGGATATAAATGTGTGAAAACTTTGCTTCTTCCTTCCTAAGTAGGTTAAACTGTAGTTAAGTTCTGTTGACAGTTCTGGTGCCCAGGTATGGTTACTACATAGCCATGGTTAAGTAATAATGTACAAAAATAAATCTTGAGGATGCTGTCATTGTTTTACATTTATTTGTTAAATAGGAGAAAGGGCAATATTTTTTTTAAAAAAGAAGGACGAAAGAAATTTACACATGAAGTTGATCATTGAATTCAATTTCTTAATTTTATACATGAGATTGATGAAACTTCGAAATACAGTATATGTTAAGATTTTCAAAATCACAATTCTTTGCTAATAATGTTTTACTTAATAAGCCTGAAACTCAGTATTCTCTTTTGTAAAATGAAGGGTTGAACAAGCTGTCTTTATGATCTCATATATGTAGACACCAAGATTGAAGTCAATTGGCATATGTCATGAGCATACTAAATTTTTCTGTATTCAGTACAGTGTACATGTGTGTTTTGTGGGTAAATGTAGAGCTGTGCTAGTTGATTCAGTATTATTGACAATGTCTTTTGCATTGAGAACTTTAGTTCGATCAATCAATATTATGAATTCCATTAGATGGCACTGAGGGCATTTTGGGGCACTTTTTCTCAATTATAAGTAAAAGAGATGTGAATGACCTCAATAGTTAATTTATCACACATGATAAAAATATGTGTAAAGTGAATTTCATATGCTTAATAAACACATGTATAAAAATTTACATGCAAAAATAAAATCACACTCCGATTGATTTTATTTTTAAATTGATTGATTTTATTTTTAAATTGAACTAGAATTTAGAAACATGGGTTGTCCTACAAATTTAGTAATTTCTAGAGCAAGAGCTCATTAACACACTATGAAACATAATTCACTTAGTTAAAATTATCCTTAATTTTTAAACAAGCACATAAAATTAATAACATTTTCTCTTCCTATTCCACTGACATTGGAGATGAAATTAGGAAATGATTATAAATGTGCTTTTGACCTGTAAAGTATGACACAATAATTAATTGTCACTGCTATGAATCATTTATGCATTACTCATTCTTCATGGAACTACTACCTGCCAACTTCTAGTACATGTTAACCTCTAACATTCAGTTCTTATTCAGAGTGAACCATTTCTGGATCCTACTACGTATTTGCTGGGTCTTGACACTATAGATGATGGGGTTCATCAAGGGGGGGAAAAGAATATAGATGTTGCCCATGAGAACATGGACTACAGGAGAGAGATGTTTCCCAAAGCGGTGCACCATAGTCAGACCGATGATTGGGATGTAGAAAACCAAGACTGCGCAGATGTGGGAAACACAGGTCTGCAACAACTTGAGCCGCTCCTCCTGGGATGCGATAGCCAAGACTGAGTATAGAATCAAGATATAGGAGATGAGGATGAGCACTGAATCCAAGAACAGGGTGCAGATCACCAGGGCTAAGGCATAGAAGCTGTTGAATCGGATGTCAGAGCAGGCAAGCCGGAGTAGGTCCTGGTGCAGGCAGAAAGAGTGGGAGAGTATGTGTGGACGGCAGTAATGGAAGGACTTTAGTAGGACAATGGGAGCAGTAATGAACAGGAAGCTCCTCACTAAAATAACCACACCAAATTTGATGATCCTGATATTGGTGAGGATGGATGTATATCGCAGAGGATTGCAGATTGCAGTAAAGCGATCAAAGGCCATAGCAAGAAGGACTCCAGACTCCATGCATGACAGACCATGAACAAAGAAGGTTTGGGCAATGCATGCATCCAAACTAATCTCCTGACTGAGCCCCCACAGGATCCCCAACACCGTGTGTACTGTGGACAGCCCCATGCACAGGTCGGTGAGGGCCAGCATGGCCAGGAAGTAGAACATGGGCTCGTGCAGGCTTGGCTCAGTCCAGATCACATGGAGGACCAGGCAGTTCCCTGACAGTACCATAGCATAGATACAGGAGAAAGGCATGGAGAGCCAGGGATATTGCTGTTCCAGGCCAGGGAAACCCGTGAGAAAAAAGGTAGAGCTATTGATTTTGGAATCCAGCAGAGCAGACATCAATCAATTAAGACAGAAGTCTCTCAAAGAAAACATATACACAAGTTGATTAAGAGTCCTATATATTTTCTGCAAGCTTTATGAAAAATTTGAAACAATAAAACTGCTCCAAGAGTCATTAGGTTGGCATAATATCTCATTAAGTGTAAGCCTGCTGCTTGTATTTTTTCAGAAGCTTATTTGGCCTAAAACTTAGGCTAAATTACTTTATGCTTTCATATGAAACCCCCTTGTCATTAGACCTCTGAAACTATCACAAAAATCAGTGTCCATATCAACACCACCACCATTACTTTCTTTTTCAATGTTTTGCTTTATGGATATTAGATTGTAGTTGTTCTTGGCTTGTGGAGGTGTAATAATGAAGGATGCAAAGCAAGAGCAAAATGCATTTGGGCTGGGCTCATCAAAAGCCTGTTGAAATAAATAAATCAACCTCTGAGTTGATTGATTTTTGGTTATTTCTTCAGATACTTATCAATCATCTGCAAGAGTCCTTTCCCAGCGATGTCGACCATTCTGGAATCTATGCTTCAGGGACTTAATAAAAGACAACTTCACTTACAGCAGAGAAGATCTTGCTAACCTTGAAAATGAATCTTGTTCTTCTTTCTTTTGAGACAGTAACATTATGTCTCTAAGAAGTGTAAAATATATGCAAGTGCAAGAAGAACTGTTACTACCGGAATAAATCCTGGGTCTTTGGGGATGCTGTAAGTGAATGATGTAACATCTAGGGCCCTTGCTACTTAGGGAGAATGAAGGGATACCCATGGGGACTATCTGAAGAACTGACTCTTCAATTTCACCATATTCTGGATATTTTTACAGGTGAAAGATAATAGAAATAATTTCTTCATCAAGGGATACATGGGAAATGAGCATTGCACAGAAAGAGCCAGAAATCTCTAGTATTTTGCTTCTTCGTGTCACCTTTTCTTTCTCTTTGAAGACAAATTAATATATTCTGTCTACAGCAAGGTTTTTTTTTTACTTTTAATTGTAGTAACATATATTCATTTTAGAACTTCTGATTTTAAGTACTTTCAAGTATATCATTCAATGGTGTTAATTATAGTTTTTTTCATCATAGTTTTTTAACATACTTAATTTTATTTCCCTTCGTTTCAGCTACCAGTGTCCCTTCTCTTTTTGAACCCTATGGCATAAGTATTCAAGGTAATTCGTGTACTGACAAAGATAAAATGTGTCATATAAAATGATAAAATGAATTTATGAATCATATACTTTTGCACAAGGCTTATAATCTTTATAAACTGCTAGATATCAGAGCCTGTAGCTTCTATAGCAATCATATTGCTGGGTATTTTTTTCACATCATTTAACTTTCAGAATTAATGTATTTGTGGCTCTAATTTAATTGTTGGAATTATTCGAGGGTCATATCTTGTATTTTATAGGCAAAGAGTATAGCAATAAAAACTGTGCTTAAAAGCTCAGACTTTCTGGATTGGGAATCTTTTTCCAATACTTGTAAGTACTGTAACTTTGGGCAAGATTCTAAACTTTCATTTGTCTCAATTTTCTAATCTAAAAATAGGGAATAACAATATTGCCTATTTCATTTAGTTTCTGAGGACTAAATTATGTAAACAAAGCATTTACACCAGTGAAAGACACAATACAAGCACTCAAGAAAAGTAAATTAGTTCCATTTGAGAGGCAAGGAAAATGAGTTTTAAAACTACACTATTTAAAACAGTAGGTATGAACTAAAGGTGACTATTGAGCAATAAAATAAATTGAGAACAAATTGAGATATGACATAAGTATAAAACATACATTGAGTAAAAGGCTTAGAATGACAGAAATAGTTGTAATATATACTTAAAAATTTTTATATTGATTGTGTTTTGGTAAGATAATATTTTAGATGTATTGGATTAAAACATATGATTAAAATGAATTTCACCCAATTGCTTTTACTTTTGAAATGGATTTGCTAGAGTATTTAAAATTACATAAGTGACTTGTGTTATACGTCTATTGAATTACAGCAGTCTAGAGACAGATGTTTGGAAATGTTCCCAAGACTCCATATCTAAAGCTGACCCCTTTTACTAGCTATAATGATATTTATACAGTCCCAGACACCTCTGTGAGGCTTTATTCCCTCATTGCATAAAACCCTCAATCTTAGAAAACATCAAGGATTAGATTATTGAGAGTATTCAAATTATCTAACCTGACAATCTTCAATGTTTTGAGAGATGATAGTTTAGGGAGCCTATGAAAAGATTTGATTTTCTTCAATATTGAAGACACAAAGACTTGTAATTCTTCCTATTCTAAATATTTAGAAATACTGCATAGATTTATACCAAACTTGTTTTTTTGTGTGTGTGGGGGGTGAGGGTAAAGGAGCCAGTATTGAAAACCACAGGGTTAAGTGCCAGAATTGACCCTAAATTTACTCTAACTAGAATTGCTGGTTGGTCTTGGCAATCTAGGGACAAGAGCCAACACACTTACTTGGTAAATAGAGGCAAGATGTTGAGGAAATTGGAACAGAGTTCCTTATAAACCAAAATATTGACTGAATGCAATTCAGAAAAATGAGAAGCGAGAAAAATTTCCCCTCATAGAACATGAGAAGGATTTTGATAGTGACCTGCATAGGAAAACATCCCATGATTTTTTTTCTCTTTCACCCCTGATTCTTCCATTCCCTGGCAATTGTGAAATAATGTTTAACTTGTGAGAGAAAAAGAGAGGTCCATGAAGGAAAATCTAAGAAAACTTCAAACATTCAACAAAAGTTTTTATTTTTTCTGAAATACTTATATGTTTTAGAATTATCACCAATTACTCTTCATATTTGGTAGTGAAAGTAACTGTATTAGAGAAAGCTTGAGATTCATAACCATTAGTTGCTCACTGTAGTGAAGTCAACTGAAGTGATAGCAGTAAAAACAGCTCTTGCTGTTCTGGTAGCTGATTGTAGCTAAGTGAGCTGTATAGGTTCTTTTGCACTTCACTCATTTCCAAAATTACCATAGTCAGCATGTTCCTCAGCTCCCCACCCCCTTTACACATTTGCATTAGAGTTAGATTCTTTTGCCTCAGCCTGTATTCCATTCTGGGATCCCTCTACCTTTTAAAAGATTTGTTTTAATTTGCATATATTAAGGTTCACTCTTTCAGATATAAAGTTCTGTGGTTTTTACAAATGCATAGTATCACATATCCATCATTACGGTTTCACACAGAATTGTTTCATTGACTTAAACAAAATTTCTATGCTGCGCTTACTCATTCTTGGTCCTGCCAAGCCCCTGTCAAACACTGATCTGTTTACTGTATCTTGTATCTACAGAAATGTCATATGAATATGAATGTCATAAATAAAATCATTCAGTATGTTGCCTTTTCAGATTTTCTTTTTTTTCATTTAGCAATAAACATTTGAGACCCATCAGTTTTTTTTTTTTTTGAATAGTTATTCCATTGTATGGATATACCACAGTGTTTTCCATTCCCCTATTGAAGAGTAGTTACAATTGTAAATAAAGCTGCTATAAGTTTTCCTGTGTGGGTTTTTGTGTGGATATAAGTTTTCAAATCAGTTTGGTAAATACATAGGATCAAGACTCTGGATTATATGGTTAAACTATATTTGTTGCATTGTGTGGTAAAATAATGTTTAGCTTTGGAGTAAATGCCAAACTGTTTTCCCAAACAGTTGTACTCTTTTTCATTTCCACCAGCAATGAGTAGGAGAGTTTCTTTCACCCAGGACTCTCAACACCATTGGTTGTCTAAAAAGGTATTGCATTGTTTTTATATATTGCATGTTTCTATTGATAAATGATGATGTGCATCTTTTCATCTTTATTTACCATCTTTACATTGCATTTGGTGAGGAGTCTGTTCAGATATTTTTATCCATTTTTAATCAGTTTATTTGTTTTCTTATTGTTGAGTTTTAATAGTTCATTGTAACTAGCCTCCTTTTCCACCTTCAGCATATTCACGGCTTTTTCCATCTTTTGAATTTCTAAATAAATTATAGAATTAGTTTGTAAATTACACACTAGTTTATAGGGATTTTGGTTAGGATTGCAGCAAATCTGTAGATCAAACTGGGAAAAATTGACCTATAAACAATATCGATTCTTCCAATATGAACACAGAATACCTATTTATTTAATTAATTTTTAGTTAGTTAACTTAATTATTTATTTATTTAATTTAATTAATATTAAACAAATATTCTTCCAATATGAACACAGAATACCTCTCTATTTAATTTTCTTAATTTCTTTCATTAGTGTGGTGTAGCTTTCCACATGCATAATATATACATAATTTGTTGGATTTCATACCTAGGAACTTCATATTTGTTCTACTGAAAATAGTATTATTTTATGAAATCCAAAGCTTCAAATGTTCATTACTGGTATTTATCCTCATAAGCACCTTTTCACCGTATCCCCCAAATTTTGATAAGCTGTATCTCTGCATATGAAACCACACTTCACATGATTTGTTTCTTCTTGTTTAGATGTGTTTTATGGCCTGGAATATGTTATATCTCAATGAGTGATATGTGTATTCTTGAAAAAATGTTATCTGTTGTTTTTCATGAGTATTCTATAAATATCAGTTGGCTCCGGTTGAATGATAAGGCTCTTCAGATCAACTATATCTTTATTGAAATTCTACTTTTTTAATCTAGCAGTTACTAACAGAGGGATATTAAAGAACCCAACTATCATAATAGTGGGTTTACCCATTTCTGCTTCAAGTTCTATCAGTTTTTACCTCATGTATTTTGACATTCTTTTGGTATGTGAATATACAATCTGGATTGCTACATCCTCTTGGTGAATTGAATTATTTATCAATATATAATGCCTCTCTTTATCCCAGATAATCTTCCTTATTCTGAAGTCTTTTTTGTCTGAGATTAATATAACTTTTCTTTTGCTTAGCGTTAGAATGACCTATTTTTCCTCATTCTTTTACATTTAACCTATGTTATATGTCTTTATGCTTAAAGTCATTTTTATGTAAACAGGTAGTCGGATCTTATTTTTGTTTCGTCCAATCTGACAATCTCTTATTAGACCATTCAAATTTAAATGATTATTGGTATATTTGAATTAGTAACTATCATCTTTGTACATGTTTTTTTATCTATTTTATTAGTTTTTGTTTTCTTCCCATCTGTCTTTTTCTGCCATCTCTAGTTTTCAAAATTTCATGTTTCTAATTTATCTTCTCTCTAAGCCTATCAAATATGCTTAAAATAGTTGTTGACTTAGAATTTTTAATATGCATTTTTAATGAATTTAAGTCAAATTTTCAACAAACAGTTTACCAGGTAGCATGTAGGGCATATAATTTATAATAGAGTATCTACAATTTCTTCGTCCCTTGTGACCTTGTTGACATTTGTTTTACTTGTCTATATTCTATAATTACCCAATACATCATTCCTATTATTGTTTTAAAGAGTTACCTTTAAAGTTAGTTAATAAGAAAAATAAACTATTTTATTTTACATCATTCATTCTGTCTCTGAAGTCTTCCTTTCTTTATGTAGTTAAAAGTTTTTGACAAGTATAATTTTCCTTTGACTAAAGAACTCTCTCTAATTCTTTACTTGGCCATATCAAGACTACTGATGACGCATTAAAGATACTCTTCATTCTGTAACAGTGTGCTGAATTTCTAGCATTTTTATTTAAGTTCTCTCCTATAGTTTGCTTCTCTATGCCTATAACATCCATCTGTTCTTACATGTTGAGTACTTTTACTTTATACGTATTTACCATATTAATTGTAGTTATTTTAAATTCCCTGTCTGAAAATTCTAATGTCGGTGTCATATCTTAAACCAGACTGATAACTGATTTTTCAAACTGAGGTTTATTTTTTAAAACTTCTTTTTATTGTAAAATATAACATATATGTATAACACATACACAAAGCAAAGAAAGAAAAAAGCAAAAATTTTCAAAGAACACTTCAACAGGTAGCTAAAGAACAGATCTCAGAGTTTGTCAGGGGCTACCATTCCATCACCTCAGATTTTTCCTTCTAGTTGCTCCAAAACACTGGAGGTTAGAAGGAATACTAATATAATAATTCAGCAACCACACTCATTTATTAAATCCCATTTCATCTGTTATACCTCTTCTTCCTCCTTTAATCCTTCTCCTGTTCTAAAGGGATCTTTGGGTACTGCCTGTTTTAACTTTTTCATGTTGAAAAGGGGTATCCACACTAATGGATAGGGGGTGTAATTTATTGATAACCCTGGAAAGTCTGTTCCACTGAGTTTCAGAATTTATCTGACCTAGGAACCCTTTGGGAATTATTTGTTCCAAGAAGGTAAACATAGCGCATGAAACCTTTATAGAGTCTCAGTTCAAGTCCTGGGTATTCTTAGGAGTCAACATAAGCGAAGTTGTTTGGGGTTTAGCAAATCATAGCAATTAGCACTAACTGAAGGTGGTATAAGAACAGCTTCCAGAATAGCCTCTTGACCCCATTTGATCTCTCTTGGCCACTAATGTCTTATTTTATTACACTTCCTTTTCTCCTTTAGGTCAGGGATCAGGAAGCCTTTGTCAGTCCCACAGTCCCAGGGCCAGACTCATCCCCAGGAGTCACATTCCATGTTGTCAGGGAGGTTTTCACCCCTCAATGCCTGGTACCACATAGGGGAATGGTAACACTTTTTCTTACAGAGTTGGGCTTAGAGAGAAAGAAGCCACATCTGAGCAACACAAGAGGCTTCCTGGAAGCAACTCTTAGTCCCCATTATGAGCAGTTTTAGCTTCAGAAATAAGTTTCATAAGGGCAAGCCTCAAAGTCTAGGGCTTGGCCTAGTTTTTTGAGAGGGTGCTGGGATTTCCCAGATGGGAGAATTCAAATTGTTAAGGGATTCCACTAATACTTTTTAAATATCAGGCCACCACAGTCTGAGACTTATTATTCTGGTATTATATTAAGGTATGGAGAATTACAAGGCCTCATTCCTGTTCTGGACTCCAGGAGTTTGGGTTGTTTAAATGAGCTACCCAGAGAGATTGATTTAGATTATGTGTTACAGAATATTTAGGTTCTAGGCATAATGAAACTGTCTGCCTTTGATCTCATCCAGTAGCTGAAAGTCTAGAGCACATACACTGTCATCTTTTACCCTGAATTCTAATTTACCTTAGACTCAGAGCCTAGACTATGGGCCCTTATAGCAGCCACATTTGGTCTCAAGTTGTAGATGTATTTCTGAATTCTGAGACATTGAGCTGTAGGTGTATTAGCTGATATTGCCTTCGAATTTTGAGTAGCTCTGTGATTTCTATGTCCCAGAAATGAAGTGCTACAGACCTGAAAGCTAGCATAGCTAAATGTAATAACAGTAAAAGTAACCAAAAAAGATATCAGGCTTCAATTAGAGTTTAAACAAAGTCGATCTGGCTGGGTCTAAGGTATATTAGAATGCTGGGTAAAAGACGATAGTGCTTGTTCTCAAACTGAGTTTTAGTTGCCTATTGGCATGCCCTGTAAGTTTTTGTTGTTGCTTTTGAAATGAACTTTGTATCAGGTAATAGGAATTAAAGTAAATAAACTTGCAGTGTGAGGTTTTATGTTAATATGGCTGGGGATTAGGATGTACTTAATGTTTAATATACCTGTAGGAATCAGAGGCTTATTCCTATAGTGTCTTATTTTTTTCTCCTTTGGTGTTTAGACTCCCTTAAGTATTCCTCCTAAAGAGAATTTATGGTTTATTGCCCTTCCAAATATGATACACTGTAATATGCTGGAACTGCTGCTGGGGTGGTAAGTTGTTGGGGAAGGGGAGTTTTCTATAACTCCAATTATATTTCAATATTCTAGTAACCTTTTTCTCGGGGCCATTACCTTTTCACATGTTTCTGTAGTTAGATCACTACAGAAGTTAGCCTCTTATTTTCTTTGCATTATTCCCAATCTATGTACTTGAAGCCTTGAAGTGTGTGGATTATTTTGTTCTTGTTGTTGCTTTACCCTTAGTTTAGACAGGAAGGGTGAGGATGGCAAAATTACCATTTGTAAAATATTCTTGCATGTTTATGGCTCTAAAACCTTCTGCTCCAGACAAGCATATATCTGCTGTCTCTTTCTGAATATGCCTGTCTCTCAAGATTTTGGAAGGATGGTTTTTCATTGCAACTTCATTTCTCTGATGGGTCCAAGAAAACTTATTGATTTTCAGTTTGCCCAGCTCTTTCTTATTATAATAATAGGAGTGATGACTTTCAGGTATTTGCATGTTGCAGCTGAAACTGGAATTTTTATTGCTTATTCATACATATTTTATATTTGAATATATTAACCAACTATTTTTTTAAATTTTTTTATTAATTAAAAAAAGAATTAACAAAACAAATAGAAATCATTCCATTCTACATGTACAATCAGTAATTCTTAATAACATCACATAGCTGCATATTCATCATTTCTTAGTACATTTGCATCGATTTGAAAAAGAAATAAAAAGACAACAGAATAAGAATTAAAACAATAATAGAAAGAAAAAAAATACAAAAAACCTATACCTCACATGCAGCTTCATTCAGTGTTTTAACATAATTGCATTACAATTGGGTAGTATTGTGCTGTCCATTTCTGAGTTTTTATATCCAGTCCCGTAGTACAGTCTGTATCCCTTCAGCTCCAATTACCCCTTCTCTTTTTTTTTTTAAATAACGGAAAAAAAGAAATTAACCCAACATTTAGAAATCATACCATTCTACATATGCAATCAGTAATTCTTAACATCCTCACATAGATGCATGATCATCATTTCTTAGTACATTTGCATCAGTTTAGAAGAACTAGCAACATAACCGAAAAAGATATAGAATGTTAATATAGAGAAAAAAATAAAAGTAATAATAGTAAAATCAAAACAAAACAAAACAAAACAAAACGAAACAAAAACCTATAGCTCAGATACAGCTTCATTCAGTGTTTTAACATGATTACTTTACAATTAGGTATTATTGTGCTGTCCATTTTTGAGTTTTTGTATCTAGTCCTGTTACACCGTCTGTATCCCTTCAACTCCAATTGCCCATTATCTTACCCTGTTTCTACCTCCTGCTGGACTCTGTTACCAATGACATATTCCAAATTTATTCTCGAATATCTGTTCACATCATTGGGACCTTACAGTATTTGCCCTTTAGTTTTTGGCTAGACTCACTCAGAATAATGTTCTCTAGGTCCATCCATGTTATTACATGCTTCATAAGTTTATCCTGTCTTAAAGCTGCATAGTATTCCATCGTATGTATATACCACAGTTTGTTTAGCCACTCTTCTGTTGATGGAGATTTCAGCTGTTTCCATCTCTTTGCAATTGTAAATAACCCTGCTATAAACATTGGTGTGCAAATGTCCGTTTGTTTCTTTGCCCTTAAGTCCTTTGGGTAGATACCCAGCAATGGTATTGCTGGGTCGTATGGCAATTCTATATTCAGCTTTTTTAGGAACTGCCAAACTGCCTTCCACAGTGGTTGCACCATTTGACATTCCCACCAACAGTGGATAAGTGTGCCTCTTTCTCCGCATCCTCTCCAGCACTTGTCATTTTCTGTTTTGTTGATAATGGCCATTCTGGTGGGTGTGAGATGATATCTCATTGTGGTTTTGATTTGCATTTCTCTAATGGCCAGGGACATTGAGCATCTCTTCATGTGCCTTTTGGCCATTTGTATTTCCTCTTCTGATAGGTGTCTGTTCAAGTCTTTTTCCCATTTTGTAATTGGGTTGGCTGTCTTTTTGTTGTTGAGATGAACAATCTCTTTATAAATTCTGGATACTAGACCTTTATCTAATATATCATTTCCAAATATTGTCTCCCATTGTGTAGGCTGTCTTTCTACTTTCTTGATGAAGTTCTTTGATGCACAAAAGTGTTTAATTTTGAGGAGCTCCCATTTATTTATTTCCTTCTTCAGTGCTCTTGCTTTAGGTTTAAGGGCCATAAAACCGCCTCCAGTTGTAAGATCCATAAGATATCTCCCAACATTTTCCTCTAACTGTTTTATGGTTTTAGACCTAATGTTTAGATCTTTGATCCATTTTGAGTTAACTTTTGTATAGGGTGTGAGAGATGGGTTTTCTTTCATTCTTTTGTATATGGATATCCAGTTCTCTAGGCACCATTTATTGAAGAGACTGTTCTGTCCCAGGTGAGTTGGCTTGACTGCCTTATCAAAGATCAAATGTCCATAGATGAGAGGGTCTATATCTGAGCACTCAATTTGATTGCATTGGTCGATATATCTATCTTTATGCCAATACCATGCTGTTTTGACCACTGTGGCTTCATAATATGCCTTAAAGTCAGGCAGTGCGAGACCTCCAGCTTCGTTTTTTTTCCTCAAGATACTTTTAGCAATTCGGGTCACCCTGCCCTTCCAGATAAATTTGCTTATTGGTTTTTCTATTTCTGAAAAATACGTTTTTGGCATTTTGATTGGTATTGCATTGAATCTGTAAATCAATTTAGGTAGGATTGACATCTTAACTATATTTAGTCTTCCAATCCATGAACACGGTATGCCCTTCCATCTATTTAGGTCTTCTGTGATTTTTTTTAACAGTTTTTTGTAGTTTTCTTTATATAGGTTTTTTGTCTCTTTAGTTAAATTTATTCCTAGGTATTTTGTTCTTTTAGTTGCAATTGTAAATGGGATTCGTTTCTTGATTTCCCCCTCAGCTTGTTCATTACTAGTGTATAGAAATGCTACAGACTTTTGAATGTTGATCTTGTAACCTGCTACTTTGCTGTACTCATTTATTAGCTCTAGTAGTTTTGTTGTGGATTTTTCCGGGTTTTTGACGTATAGTATCATATTGTGTGCAAACAATGATAGTTTTACTTCTTCCTTTCCAATTTTGATGCCTTGTATTTCTTTTTCTTGTCTAATTGCTCTGGCTAGAATCTCCAACATAATGGTGAATAATAGTGGTGATAGTGGACAGCCTTGTCTTGTTCTTGATCTTAGGGGGAAAGTTTTCAATTTTTCCCCATTGAGGATGATATCAGCTGTGGGTTTTTCATATATTCCCTCTATCATTATAAGGAAGTTCCCTTGTATTCCTATCTTTTGAAGTGTTTTCAACAGGAAAGTATGTTGAATCTTGTCAAATGCCTTCTCTGCATCAATTGAGATGATCATGTGATTTTTCTGCTTTGATTTGTTGATATGGTGTATTACATTAATTGATTTTCTTATGTTGAACCATCCTTGCATACCTGGGATGAATCCTACTTGGTCATGATGTATAATTCTTTTAATGTGTTGTTGGATACTATTTGCTACAATTTTATTGAGGATTTTTGCATCTATATTCATTAGAGAGATCGGCCTGTAGTTTTCTTTTCTTGTAATATCTTTGCCTGGTTTTGGTATGAGGGTAATGTTGGCGTCATAGAATGAATTAGGTAGTTTTCCCTCCACTTCGATTTTTTTGAAGAGTTTGAGGAGAATTGGTACTAATTCTTTCTGGAACGTTTGGTAGAATTCACATGTGAAGCCATCTGGTCCTGGGCTTTTCTTTTTAGGAAGATTTTGAATGACTAATTCAATTTCTTTACTTGTGATTGGTTTGTTGAGGTCATCTATGTCTTCTTGAGTCAAAGTTGGTTGTTCATGTCTTTCCAGGAACCCGTCCATTTCATCTAAATTGTTGTATTTATTAGTGTAAAGTTGTTCATAGTATCCTGTTATTACCTCCTTTATTTCTGTGAGGTCAGTAGTTATGTCTCCTCTTCCATTTCTGATCTTATTTATTTGCATCCTCTCCCTTCTTCTTTTTGTCAATCTTGATAAGGGCCCATCAATCTTATTGATTTTCTCATAGAACCAACTTCTGGTCTTATTGATTTTCTCTATTGTTTTCATGTTTTCAATTTCATTTATTTCTGCTCTGATCTTTGTTATTTCTTTCCTTTTGCTTGCTTTGGGAATAGTTTGCTGTTCTTTCCCCAGTTCTTCCAAGTGAACAGTTAATTCCTGCATTTTTGCCTTTTCTTCTTTTCTGATATAGGCATTTAGGGCAATAAATTTCCCTCTTAGCACTGCCTTTGCTGCGTCCCATAAGTTTTGATATGTTGTGTTTTCATTTTCATTTGCCTCGAGGTATTTACTAATTTCTCTTGCAATTTCTTCTTTGACCCACTCGTTGTTTAAGAGTGTGTTGTTGAGCCTCCACGTATTTGTGAATTTTCTGGCATTCTGCCTATTATTGATTTCCAACTTCATTTCTTTATGATCCGAGAAAGTGTTGTGTATGATTTCAATCTTTTAAAATTTGTTAAGACTTGCTTTGTGACCTAGCATATGGTCTATCTTTGAGAATGATCCATGAGCACTTGAGAAAAAGGTGTATCCTGCTGTTGTGGGATGTAATGTCCTATAAATGTCTGTTAAGTCTAGCTCCTTTATAGTAATATTCAGATTCTCTATTTCTTTATTGATCCTCTGTCTAGATGTTCTGTCCATTGATGAGAGTGGGGAATTGAAGTCTCCAACTATTATGGTATTTGTGTCTATTTCCCTTTTCAGTGTTTGCAGTGTATTCCTCACATATTTTGGGGCATTCTGGTTCGGTGCATAAATATTTATGATTGTTATGTCTTCTTGTTTAATTGTTCCTTTTATTAGTATATAGTGTCCTTCTTTGTCTCTTTTAGCTGTTTTATATTTGAAGTCTAACTTGTTGGATATTAATATAGCTGCTCCTGCTCTTTTCTGGTTGTTATTTGCATGAAATATCTTTTCCCAACCTTTCACTTTCAACCTATGTTTATCTTTGGGTCTAAGATGTGTTTTCTGTAGACAGCATATAGAAGGATCCTGTTTTTTAATCCATTTTGCCAGTCTATGTCTTTTGATTGGGGAATTCAGTCCATTAACATTTAGTGTTATTACTGTTTGGATAATATTTTCCTCTACCATTTTTCCTTTTGTATTATATATATCATATCTGACTCTCCTTCTTTCTACACTCTTCTCCATATCTCTCTCTTCTGTCTTTTCGGTTCTGACTCTAGTGCTCCCTTTAGTATTTCTTGCAGAGCTGGTCTCTTGGTCACAAATTCTCTCAGTGACTTTTTGTCTGAGAATGTTTTAATTTCTCCCTCATTTTTGAAGGACAATTTTGCTGGATATAGGAGTCTTGGTTGGCAGTTTTTCTCTTTTAGTAATTTAAATATATCATCCCACTCTCTTCTAGTCTCCTTTGGTTTCTGCTGATAAATCTACACATAGTCTTATTGGGTTTCCCTTGTATGTGATGGATTGTTTTTCTCTTGCTGCTTTCAAGATCCTCTCTTTCTCTTTGACCTCTGACATTCTAACTAATAAGTGTCTTGGGGAACGCCTATTTGGGTCTAATCTATTTGGGGTGCGCTGCACTTCTTGGATCTGTAATTTTAGGTCTTTCATAAGAGTTGGGAAATTTTCAGTGATAATTTCTTCCATTAGTTTTTCTCCTCCTTTTCCCTTCTCTTCTCCTTCTGGGACACCCACAACACATATATTTGTGCGCTTCATATTGTCCTTGAGTTTCCTGATACCGTGTTCAAATTTTTCCATTCTTTTCCTGATAGTTTCTGTTTGTTTTTGGAATTCAGATGTTCCATCCTCCAAATCACTAATTCTATCTTCTGTCTCTTTGAATCTATCATTGTAGGTATCCATTGTTTTTTCTATCTTTTCTACTTTGTCCTTCACTTCCATAAGTTTTGTGATTTGTTTTTTCAGTTTTTCTATTTCTTCTTTATGTTCAGCCCATGTCTTCTTCATGTCCTCCCTCAATTTATCGATTTTGTTTTTGAAGAGGCTTTCCATTTCTGTTCGTATATTCAGCATTAGTTGTCTCAGCTCCTGTATCTCATTTGAACTATTGGTTTGTTCCTTTGACTGGGCCATGTTTTCAATTATTTGAGCGTGATCCATTATCTTCTGTTGGCGTCTGCGCATTTAGACAGATTTCCCTGGGTATTGGATCAAAAGTTTGGAAGATTTTTCTGTGAAATCTCTGGGTTCTGTTTTTCTTATCCTTCCCAGTAGGTGGCGCTCGTGGCACACTTTTGTCTGCGGGTCCCACCAGTAAAAGGTGCTGTGGGACCTTTAACTTTGGAAAACTCTCGCCGTCCAGGAGGTTCGCTAGCCGAAGCGGCTTGGAAGAGTGCGAGCCGGCCTGGGGTCCGAACGCGGGGAGGTTTGCTGGCCGCCGCAGCCCGGGAAAGTGCCCGTCCAAATTTCCTAGTCGGCCTGGGGCGACAAGCGTGGCGGGAGGGCACCAGTGGCAGCGGCCCGCCCGGGAGAGTGCACATTCCCGGGGAGTCACGGGTTTGGAAGGGGCCTCCCCCACCCGTCACCATTCTCCGCGGCATGGGGAATTCCGATCCAATTCTCTCAGTTGGTCCAGGGGGCTGCGCGTGGTGTGGGCGCCAGCTGCTGCAGTTTCAGGGGACCGCCTCTCCAATTCTCCCAGCCGGCCCGGGAAGGGTGAAGGGAGTGACCCTGGCCACTTGCCTCCCCGCCCGGTGAAGCCCGTGCGCCTCGGTGATCTCACCCAAGCAGCTTCTCTCAGCCAGCCAGCCATTCCAGGTTGGGGTACGCTGTCTTTTTTTTCTCTGTTGTGGCTTTGGGAGCTGTTCTGTATCGTTTCTACTCCCCTAGTAGCTGTCCTGGAGAAGAAACTAAGATCAGCGCATCTTACTAAGCCGCCATCTTCTCCGGAAGTCCCAACTATTTTTTTGTCTTATCTTCCATCTGCTACTAGTGGAATAAAAAATGTGTTAATGGTGACTAACCTGATATCTCAGTATTTAAGTTGCTGAATATCAGGGAGGGGATGTAGTATTCTGGAAGAGGGATGAATAAAGACACATGAGACATTTTGTTACTCATTTATTGAAAGGAAGGATGTTTTTCAGTTGTACAGTGAATATTTCCATGAAATGTGCATAGTGTGGTTGGTAATTTCATTCAGAAATTAATACAGCTAAATATGCATGAACCAAGTTGAATTGTTTTTGTATTCCCTTCTCACAATTTAGGCATTTTTAAAGCATTTTATTTAAAAGAATTTTAGATTGACAAAAAGTCCTAATGATGGTATGGTGTTCCTTAATGTTTTTTATTCAGCTTCATCTAATATTAAATTATTACATTATCATGGTACATTTGTTGAAATTAGCATCCATACAATAATTTTAATAAAACCACAGGCTTTACTTGGGTCTCCCTGTTTTTTCCATGAAGTCCCTTTTTCTAAGTGAAGATCTATCCAAACACCACATTTGCTTCCTTCACTTTCTCTAATCTGTGGTACAATATTTGTCTTTTTTCATCTCTATTTACTAGGAAACTTTTGAACTCTACTGTCTGGCTGTTTTACAGTATGTCCTAAATTTAGTTTTTTTGATGTTTTTTCATATTCAAACAGAGGTTATATATTTAGAAGAAAAATGTCCTTCTTATCAAGGAGCACTTGATATAAACATGACTAATTCCTTGTATAACATTAACTTTGATCATTTGGTCTACTGGTTTGAAAAAATGTATGTCCCCTAGAAAAGCCATGTTTTAATCTAAATCCCATTTCATAAAGGCAGAATAATCCCTATTCAATACTGTATGTTTGAAACTGTAGTCAGATCATCTCCCTGGAGATGTGATTAATCAAGAGTGGTTGTTAAACTGGATTAGGTGATGACATGTCTCCACCCACTTGGGTGGGTCTTGATAAGTTTCTGGAGTCCTATAAGAGAGGAAACATTTTGGAGAAGGAGATTCAGAGAGAGCAGAGAATGCTGCAGCACCACAAAGCAGAAAGTCCACGAGCCAGTGGCCTTTGGAGATGAAGAAGGAAAATGCCTCCCGGGGAGCTTTGTGAAACAGGAGGCCAGGAGAGAAAGCTAGCAGATGACGCCATGTTCACCACGTGCCCTTCCAGATGAGAGAGAAGCCCTGACTGTGTCCGCCATGTGCCTTCTCAGCTAAGAGAGAAATCCTGAACTTCATTGGCCTTCTTGAACCAACGTATCTTTCCCTGGATGTCTTTGATTGGATATTTCTATAGACTTGCTGTAATTGGGATATTTTCTTGGCCTTTGAACTGTAAACTAGCAATTTATTAAATTCCCCTTTTTAAAAGCCATTCTGTTTCTGGTATATTGCATTCTGGCAGCTAACAAACCAGAACATTTGGTAAAGGGTGTCTGTTAAAATTATTCAATAGAAAGTTCCCATTTTACATTTCTATACTGAAATTATCGATTTTCAACTCTGCGTTACTACTCTGTAGTTCTAATGACCCCTTAGCAATGCAGAGGGGGGAAAATAAATCAGAAACCACATTTCTCAAATTTCCCTGAACTATTTGGTTCCATGTTAAGGTTTTTCTATTTAGAGTAATTTGAAGCAGATTTGGACAGGAAGTCACGGAAGTCAGGTGTGGAAAATTCACAGATTTCTCTGAGAGTTCCATGTTATCAGATCTGTCCATAAACTCAAAATTTGTAGTACTAAGTCCAGATGTAGCAAATTTTCATATTTTTCTGACATGTTATTTTGGGTCATGGTGGCCATACATATTAGCTTCTCAGAAGTTTTTTGAATTCTCGATTATTCACATATTCCAGTGTTTAATTCTGCTTCTCTAGTGCTCTATTTCTAGCTTTTCAGACTGCCATTCCTTCAGCTCCTCCCACATTCAAGTTGAAATTCTTATATGAAATCTCTTTATTTCTGTGACATATTATGGGGCCATAAACTAGAGAAGCCATAAATTCTTGGATAAGGTAAAACTCACTTCCTGAAAATGAATCTTAAAGCCCATATGCAAATTCCTTATCACAATATATATTTGAACTAGAACCACTCCTGCTACATATCAGTAACTTCAGAAAGACATGTTTACAATATTGTGATTTCTGCATTGGCCCTGTGCCCTGTAACCTGCTGGCCAGTGAAGAGAGCTCCTATGAACACCCTGTAGTCACCCAGTTCCAGTTTCTCAGTCTGTAAATTCTCTAATAAATACCATAGTCAAAATTAGATGGGCTGATGAAAACATGACCAAGCCAATCAGTTACACCATAAATTGGGACATAAAGGTCCTAAGACTCCAAGTGAATTATGTAAAAGTTTACATGTCCCTTTGAAATATACAGCTTATATTTATAGGGTGTGTTTACAGCCAGCAAGTCCAGTCCACCATGCACTTGACAGAGGCACACCCCTACCCCAAAATATGAGGCAGATATTGTGAGTAATGCAGACCAAGCAAGGCTGGCAAACTAAGACTATACAGGATATCTCCCTCTGTTAGATGGACAAAAGTACACACTAACCACGTACCTTCTCATATGATAGCAGTTTAGATACTGCTATAGGTCGTCTTCATGATTTGGGGTGTTTATGAGTGAAAAAAACTTCAATAAAATGAAGACTTGAGAAACTTTCCTGTATATATGGTGTGCTGGCTTGAAACTGTTATGTACCCCCAGAAAAACCACATTCCCATAATCTCAATCCATCGTGTGGGGGAAGATCTATTATTGGGTGAGATCTTTTGATAAGGTTGTATTCATGGTGATATGATCCACCCAATTGTGGGATCGAACTTTGATTAGATTATTTCCACAGAACTTTGGCTCTGCCCATCCAAGGTGGGTCTTAATTAGTTTACTGGAGTCCTTAAAAGGAAGACATTTTTAGAAAAGCACGTAGAGAGCCAACACAGAGAACAGACTGAAGAAAGCAATACACAGATATCTGGAGGTGCAGAAGATGCTGAGAGAGCCATTTAAACTCAGAAGGCTGGAAAAACAAAATCCCTGGTCTTGGGATACGATAAGCTAGGAGATGAAAAAGTTTTGCCCCAGAACAGCTAACTGATCTGGATATACAGACACTTAGAGAGAAGGCAACTGCACTCAGAAGCTGAAAGCAGTGGAACCAGAAACAAGGACCAGCAGAAGCCAATCATGTGCTTTCCCACATTACAGACGTGGCCTTTCTTCAGAGTAAAGGCATCTGGAGGCTTAGCTGGACAATTTTATGTCTTTAGAACTGTGAACTTGCAACTTAATAAATCCCCTATATAAAAGCCAATCCAGGGTGGGCCATAGTGGCCCAGCAGGCAGACTTCTTGCCTGCCATGCCAGAGACCCCGGTTCAATTCCCGGTGCCTGCCTATGCAAAAAAAAAAAAAAAAAAAAAGCCAATCCAGTTATTTATATTGTATTCTGGCAGTATTAGCAAACTGAAGCATATGGATACACACACTACATTTACAGTGATCAAGGCACCTATTTTGCAGGTCACCAATTCCAGAACTGAGTGCAAGAAAGAGAAATTGACATTTTCATCTACCATACAATTCCCATGCTTCAGGCCTGGTAGAAAGGAAGGATGGTGTTTTAAAATCCACAGCTATAACCGTTATCTCCAAACCACTTATTGCATGGGTGGGCACTTTGTTTACAGGAAGCAATTAGGCTAATAAATAGTGCGCCTACATCTGGACAAACCTCAGCATGCAAACATTTCAGGACCCTGATTCCAGTCTATCAGCAATAACAATAAAAGTGACATCAGAACAAGGTTTTCCTCCAATTTTAGCAGAAACTTGTGCTGATATTGCCACATGCCATACCCAAAGGCACACACAAAATTTGATGGGACTTATCCTGGAAAACACCACCCAAACTGGATAGGTATTTCTATTCCTCAGGGGCAGGAAAAGGATTAGCAATAACCCTTACTCCTATTATACACGTAGAAGGTCCTTGTTGCTCTAGTTTACAGACAGCTTCCTCCTTAAAAACTGAGACAGAAGTCACACTCCTACTATGGCTTAATATACAGACTCCTTTATAGAATATCCTACTGAATGCCATAGATTTCTTTGGGGCTAAGCTTTCCTACACTTCCTTGGGAGAAACCCATGTTGGGAACTATCTTGTTACGATATGGACTTGTGGCTTGTAAGTTTCTTGTTAATGAATAGTCATGAATGCCTCATGTTAGTTCCTATTAAACAGCTTGTATTTTGTCCCTAGGTTAATGTTTCTAACATTTACAGCAGAAGGAAACGGATTCCTGAAATGGGCAACCTACGTAGCTACAATCCCTAAATGGACTGACTGCTTGGTGTGTGTACAGTTGCCAACTTCCACCAGAGATGGAATGCCTTGGATAATATTGCCTTTTATCCTAACAAAGTGGTTTGGGGAACCTACTTTACCAATTTTCTTCTTGACGTTAGTAGGTATAGGTATTAGTATATGTGTTTTTCATTGTGGTTATGGATTCTGCCTCCAGATGTGCTCGTCAATTATCACTCAGGGCATGTAGAATGTAAGAGCGGGTGTTTTTAGGTGTTGAATGTGAGGCCATAAACAAAAGAAGCCATAAATTCCTGGATAAAATCCCCAGCTCTGTTAGTAGAACTTAGTGAAAATTCCTAAGCATAATAGCTATCTTTACTAGAAGCACTCCTGTAATATATCGAAACTTCAAAGACATGTTTATGGCCTTGCAAATCTTGGCTTGGCTCTGTGTCTTCCTTGTTCTCATCCTGTATAATGCCCTGTAAGCTGCTGGATGGTGCAAAATTATTATGAACATCCTGCAGTTGCCTAGGACCAGCTTCCTGATATGTAAATTACCCAATAAACCGTTACTATTTTTCTATATAGAGTGGGCTGTTTCATTTTTTTGGCTGTAAGTGCCCATTGAACTTTGGCAGAACCTGTTCTATAGGTTCAAGGCCAGGCATATATGATCTAAGGATTTTTTTTTTTTTTTTGGCATAGGAAGGCACCAGCAGACACATATGTAATGGTTCTGTTTATCTAAATCAACCCAGAATGATAAATTAGGAGGAAAAGATGGAGAAATTTGTTCTAGAATTTGAATATATGAACACATTAAAATGAAAACTATAGAACTGAAATATGCAATATCTAAAATAAAGACCACAAAGGATGTGCTAAGTAACAGATAGACACAGCAAAAGATAGGATGACAAAATTGTATATAAGACAATAGAAAATATCCAAATTGAAGAGTGAGAAATCCATACAAGAGCATGAGAAATTTGAAGGGGAAAGTGAAAAGCTTAAAATGCATGTAATCGAATTTCTTAAAGAGGATCAGAATAAGAGTGATCTGAAGCTCTATTTGAAAAGAAAATGTCCAAATAATTTCTAAAATTAAAGGGCAAACTTCAAGTCACACATTCAGGAAATCTGCAAATCCCAGTAAGAATAAATACGAAGTAAAACAAACTTGGACCCATCATGAAAAACATTGATGAAAACCAAATGTATCCTCTTCTTAATGAACTTTAGTTAGTTGTGTTAGAACATCACTTGTATTCAATGCATCTAAGATTACTTTTTTCCCTTTTGTTTTACTATATTAACTGTAGATTTCTTTAGATCCACCTCCTGCTTCCTACGTGTGTTTCTTTAGCAATGTCTAAATGTTGAAATTATTCATTTTATTTTCATTTTTAACTTATGTATTTTTATTTATACAGGTACTGTATGGATCTTCAAACAAAACTAGGAGTTTATTATTTATATTTTTGTTTATTTCCTGTTCATGTTTCATCACTGTTAAGAGCTCTGACCCTGGAACCATGATACTAAAGCTCAGACCAGCTCTTCCCAGTTACTATAGGAGCAATATTTGTAAATTAATCTTCATGTGTGACATGTTCCTTATATACAAAATGAGGCAATAGCAGCTCTAAGTGATAGGGTTGTGGAAAAGAATAAACTACAAGTTGTAGAATTGTGCCTGTCACATATTTTGTAATATTTAACTTGTATTAACTAGACATATATTTTAAAATATTTATTTCATTTTAATATGTAAATATTGTTTGGTATATGATAAATCAAATATATTTCAGCTCTATTTCTGCTGACTGTAGTTTCCTATGGTACTCATTGCATCTCTGCCTGTTTGTTTTATGAATTTTAGCTTTGCAATTCCCAACTTTCTTATGAATTAATGTATGGAAATTTTTATACTTCTTAAAATACAGGGAGTTTCACAAGTGATTGTTAAGGTCTTCAGACAATACAGGAAATGCTCCTTGTAATCCTCTGGAAGAGAGAGAAGTCGGTTCTTTTCTTCTTCACCCTCATGCAAACACAGTTTGGATATAGTATTTGGGGAGAAAAAATTTGTGTTGAGATTGGTCCCTTTCTTAGAATGGTCCTGGATATTGTCTTCTGTTTTCTATAACTGCCAGACCTTGAAATGAAAATTTACCTACTTGTCCAAATATTCTATAAATAAGAAATAGCTTTAAATTTCCTTTATCTTTCTAGTCCCTTCCACCACTTAGCTTTTTATCTTATTTTCCTGCCTTTGCTGTATATTATCAAAATATTTTAGAATTTCTTAAAAGTAAATTTTCTTTATTTGTTTCAGAAGGATAGTTTATTATAATAGACTGAATTCAAGGTTGTAGTATAATGAAAAACTTGGCTGTTGTTTTTTTCTTCCCCCCTTGGAAAGCAACCTCTAAGTGTTTGGAATTTCCCCTATTCCAAGTGTTTTTTTGTTATTCATGGTGGGCTCAAGATCACACCCACAGTCTAAAATTAATGTTCCTACGCTAATGGTGATGGGGTATAGTCAGTCACACCTACAGTCTTAAAGTTGGGGGACTGGCCACACCAGAAAGATCAACCATGTGATTAGGGGATTGGATTTTGAAATACATCTCAGCTCACCTTTGTAACCAAGAAATTAAGATTTAAGGGATAATTTTGATCACTGAATCATTATATAGATCTTCCTTTTTGCTTTTTGGATACTGGAGTAGCAGAGGGAAATACCTGAAATCTTGTAATCAAGCTGCCTTAATCTGTGATAACGACTGCATAACTTTTATCTTGTGACCAACCTTCATCTGTACCCTTTCATCCAGTAGTTCAACTTCAGAGTCTTATAATCACTAAAGATAGCCCCTAATATTTATTTATGAAGGGTCTTGGGTCAGTCTAGAACTAACCTACCAAAGTCCAAAGTTCTCTTGATAACGGAGACTGGATCTAACTAAAGTGGGCCTGCCTGACATGTGCAGTAGCTTAGACTTTAACCTACAAGTCACTATATCTCATTATAATACTAAAAATCATGTCCATCATCATATTAAGACTGCCATTTTCTTACATACATTCTGTGACAAAGCATGTAATCAATATGTAAATGCTCAATAATCAGATCACCTCTAATTATCTAGGGCCTTGTGCTCATTATTCTAAACCCTACCCATTTTTTTCTCTAATAAAACTATCAGAATTACTGAAGTTAGGGCAGGCCATGGTGGCTCAGCAGGCAAGACTGCTTGCCTGCCATGCCAGAGGACATGGGTTCGATTCCTGGTGCCGGCCCATGTTAAAAAAAAAAAAAAGAATCACTGAAGTTCAGGGAGACATATTTTGGGCCAATCAGCCATCTGCTTTCTTGCTACGTGCCTAGTAATAAACTTTCTCTCTCTTTAAAACTCCAGTGTCTCAGGAATTGGGCATTTGGGCACATGTGGCAAAAGTGTCTACCACCTTTGTTTGGTAACATCTCCCCATCACTGGGAGGGGTGGGGAACAGCAGATTGAAGTCAAACACATGGGCATTGATTCTATCAGCGAAACTGACATGAGGGAACACTATATAAACTCAGGAGATTTTAAGCCCAAGAGAGCTTCTATGATTGAAAAGATATACCTCTGTGCAAGGAGGGTGATGAGTTCTGACTCCACCATGAAGCTTGCATTTGAGATCATCCCCAACCTCACCTATGAGTCCCATCTCTGGCTGCTCCTTATTTGTTTCCTTTTATTATGATAAAACTATCATTTTAAGTGTAGGGCGTTCAGTGAGTTTTGCTTGTCATTCTAATAAATTATTGAACCCAAGTAGATAGTGGAAACCCCAAATTTCTAGTCAGTTTCTCAGAACTGTGAGTGACTTGGTTCCCTAATTTATGACTAGTATCTGAAAGACATCTTGTAGAGTATTGCCATTAACCTCTGGCCTAACTCTGGGTAGTTAGCATTAGAATTGAACAGATTTACTGCACTGCAGTTTTTGTGGTGTCAGAAAGTAGAAGTTTTGCTAACTCTACAAGGTCCTTCTATAAATACATGGCAAGTATATTTATTAATTTTTAAAATTAACATTTAACATTTAAAGAAAAAATGCACAGAAGATAAGTGTACTACTCAATTAATATTCAAAATGAACATACCCATGAAATGAAACCAGATTAAGAAACTTCATATTACTAACATCCAGGAGACCCTCTGGGACCACTTCCAGATATGATTACCCTTCCAAAGATAAATACCATCTTGAACTTTAACACAAGTATGTGTTTTTTTCACTTATTTAATGTAACTATACTATATATAATTATTTTGTCTGACTTCTTTTGTTAAACATTATTTTTGTAAAATTAAAATATATGCGTCCTTATAGTTGCAGCTGATTAACTCCTATTGCCATGTAATATTCCATTGTGTGAAGGGACTCCACATTATTTATCCATTATATATCTACTTTGTTATTAGGAATATTACCAATGGGTAAAATAAATTGCTGTCAGTATTATTTGTTCATATTTAATATAAATTAATATTTGGATTAATTTATGCTATTTACTAATGTGTATTAATAGGTCATCAAATATTGGGGTGGCACTTCATTTTTATATATGCCAAAATTAGTAGGGTATCAAATTTATAATTTAATAAAATTTTCAGATTATTACTATTCTTTATCCATGTTATTACATTACTGTCCAGTATGAATACTATAATTTGAGAGCAAATGAATTCAGATATTTTGAAAACTTTTATAACTCTTCAGTGTAAATGGGAGTAGTACCATAAGTAAATTTAATTATCAATATTTATTTATGGCTTTTATTAGTGGGGGATCAGTGGGATATTATAACTACATTTGAGGTATGTGTGTGTGCAAAGGCATTTTTTTCCTTACAGAGATATTTTCAGCACCTTTGGATATGGACATCTCTGGGGATTGATATTAGTTTAGACAAAAAGTAAGCAGAAAAAACAATTATCATTGTCTCCTTCATTGTTGGAAAGATTCCATTTCTGATAACTGGAATAGGTATGTTTAAAGCTGGTGATAATTCCCTGTAGAAAGTAAATACTGCGCTTTCTTACAATATTCAGTCTACAGTGATCCTTTAAGCGCATCCCATATCCACCACTGTTATGCCTAATGTAGATTGGAGGAATGTGTTTGAGGCTCAGGGAAGATGAAACATCATTTCTAAACAGTGCCGGAGAAATCACGGAAAGACTTACTTCTGCTTTATGTGAGAGGAATAACGTGAGGTGAGACAGTCCCTGTAAAGATCAAAATCTAAGGCAGAGCAGTTAAAACACAAACACTTGAGTCATACTACCTGGGTTCAAATCCCCACCATTTATTAACTGCATGACTTTAACCTCTGATATTCAATGTACTCATCTGTGAAACATAGTCTCTGAAGTTTAGTGTTGGTGTGGGATTAAATTAATATTTTTAAATGCCTAGAGCAGTGCTTGACATATCAAATAGACTTTACAATTATTTGTTAAATAAAACAAATACAATGTCCCTGGATGATTCCAGATTACAGTCAAGTAACAATGATTTTCATAATTATTTTTAAAATATGAACAGTATGTCCCTAGGGACGTGAAGTCAACTCGTACTCATTAGACTCCTTAATGCTGAAATAAAACACAGCTCCAGAGCTCCCTCTATGTACGGAATAGAAAAGATAGAGTCTCCCTTGGAAGTAAAGAAGCAAATTCTTTGGATTTTTACCACTGAGTTGAGATTTGAGCAGGACATGCTGAATAGAAGAGAAAGAGTGAATCAAAGGATGCATGAAAGATCCTCTGAAGATGAAGAATAGCTATTTTTCACCAAGACACTGAAAGATTAATATGCATTTTTGGAATTAAACTCTATCATAATATCCAGTTGCTTGAGAAAAGGCAAGATCTTTTTAGAGCTGTTTTTCCTTTCTGCCGTCTCAGTGCTTTGCCAGTAATAAATAGCACAAGTTTCTCAGTGTGCACATGTACTTGGATACTGGATGTGAATAGGAAGAATTGGGGCACTGCAATCCCAAAGAACTAAAGAACTCTGTGTTACATGATAATCTACCTCAGCTCAAATCAACACTGTGTGAAGGGACAGTTTGGAGGAAAATTATATCATAGTAAAAACACTTCAGACTTTTCAGGCTGGCTTTTAGTGCTCCTGACACTAATTCATCAATCTTTCTTCTGACAGGTTTCCCTGGCCTGGAACAGCAATATCCCTGGCTCTCCATCCCTTTCTCCTGTATCTATGCTATGGTACTGTCAGGGAACTGCCTGGTCCTCCATGTGATCCGGACTGAGCCAAGCCTGCATGAGCCCATGTTCTACTTCCTGGCCATGCTGGCCCTCACCGACCTGTGCATGGGGCTGTCCACAGTACACACAGTGCTGGGGATCCTGTGGGGGCTCAGTCAGGAAGTCAGTCTGGATGCCTGCATTACACAGACTTACTTTATCCATGGTCTGTCCCTCACAGAGTCTGGAGTCCTTCTTGCCATGGCTTTTGATCGGTTTACAGCCATCTGCAATCCTTTGAGGTATACATCTATACTAACCAATGCCAGAATCATCAGAATTGGGCTGGGAATTTTAGGAAGAAGTTTTTTGTTCATCATTGTTCCCATAATCCGCCTCAAATTTTTCCATTACTGCCATTCCCATGTCCTGTCCCACTCTTTCTGCCTGCACCAGGACCTACTCCGGCTTGCCTGCTCTGACATCCGATTCAACAGCTTCTATGCCTTAGCCCTGGTGATCTGCACCCTGTTCTTGGATTCAGTGCTCATCCTCATCTCCTATATCTTGATTCTATACTCAGTCTTGGCTATCGCATCCCAGGAGGAGCGGCTCAAGTTGTTGCAGACCTGTGTTTCCCACATCTGCGCAGTCTTGGTTTTCTACATCCCAATCATCGGTCTGACCATGGTGCACCGCTTTGGGAAGCATCTCTCTCCTGTGGTCCATGTCCTCATGGGCAACATCTACATCATCTTCCCACCCCTGATGAACCCCATCATCTATAGTGTGAAGACACAACAGATCCATGCCAGGATTCAGAGGTGGTTCTCTATGAAAAGGTAGCGAAATCTTTTGGATGGTAAGTGGGATAAGTGGTTTAGATGCAGGAAACTGTGGGCAGGAAAAGGAAAGGAATGCATTTAGGTAAGGAAGTTGAAAATAAGGCAATTGGATATTAAGAGTTTACATGCCATTCCATTAGTTAAAATATTTACACATATTACGAGTGGTAACAAAACCCAAGCTTGTTAATAGAAGTATAAGGTTGAAGGTTCTGACAGTAGAGTCATTTATCACATGCCTGTATCATCTCTGCCTAAGAAAAATAGTATTTATAATTATTCAAAAACATTTGTCTTACCGTAAACATCTACAAGGAAGTCATCTGAAAACACAGCTGTGTCTATCAGTGAAGGCACAATATAATCACCTCTTGGTGATGTTACCTTGGTCTACATAGAAGATGCAATTATTCTCTAACCACAAATGATATTATTAAAGTGGTTAATTGTCCACTTCTGAGCTACCCCAAAATATCAGCACTCTTCTCTTCTCATTAACCCCTCAACAGACAACTATTTTGCTTCTCAGAAGACATAAGCATTTTTTACATATATATGTAAAAATAAATGTAATAAATATGTAAATTAATATATATATAAGCATTTTTACATATATATATATTTAGAGAGAGAGACAGAGAGAAAGAGAGAGAGAGATGGTGACCAACCTCACTAACTTAATTCCTTTTTAGAGAAATTGATATCCTTTTGCTATCCAGAATATATATCCATTTATTTGTTTTATGTGATCATCTATTATCCTTTATGGATATGGTAAATAGCAACTAAGCAAGAATTTTGTAAGGACCTTTCATAATGGTGGGGAAAATATGTATTACTTAACTAATGTGAGGTCAGCTAGTTAGCAATCAGGGAAAACAACAAATAATAAAACCTATTGTATCCTGAAAATATTGTGGAATTGTAATTCATGAAGATCTTCAAAGGGAGAATCAATTGTTATGCTTTTTTATTTCTGTGCATGCATATCATCTTCATTATACTCGTTATGAATTACAGGAAGAATACATGTATATATGCTTTAAGATGCAGCTAATATTGAGGACTTCTTGGAACTCTTCCATAAATTTCTGAGAAGAAACCTTGTACGCATTTCATCTATGTAAAGGATTTCCCCAAATATTCTAATTCACAGTCATCTCTCCTTTTCTCCTGGATATTCTGAATTATCAATCTTGTGACTCAATTTTTGTATCATTTGTTCATCAAGTAGAAATGCTGGTTTGAACTAGGTGATATGGATTAAGATATATGGATACGTAGGAAACATGCTGACCAGTAGCAAATACAAATATATGTAACTGAAAAGTCTTTGAATTACAATCTTAATCACGATCTATGTAAGAGAGAGCTAGATGAAGACTTGGCAAAGAATTCTACACAGGCAAGTGTTAGTCAGTATAAAATTTTTGGGGGGGTCTTTTCTTAGGTTTTGGAAATTCAATACTAGAAAAATATCATAAGTTGTGTGGTGGAGTGGTCAATAAAAATAACTTTCAGTCTTCAAAAGTAATATAACAGCCAGATCATAACACATTGGCCCTTTTTCAACTTCCCATTAAAATGCACTTAAATGCGTATAAAAATGGTGAGAGCACACAACTTTGAACAACCAGAAAATAGCCAAGAAACTGCAAACCTGAAAGTCATTTGTACAAGCTATATTGTAAATGAAGCTGGCCAAAAATATACAATTGATAACATAATGCTTCTTTACTCTGTAAACTGGGTAGAATCACCAACCAGAATCTGGGAAACATTTTTTCCATACCAACTCATAATCTGAGTGATGGAGTTTACAGCAATAATGTTGTGTTGCTTAAAAAATAGACTTTTTCATAGAAAGTTGTCATAATTGACAGGAAGTTAAAAAATGTCAACTATCATTATAGCATAACAATTTAATAAAGGCCTTTAATTAATACTCAGTGGAAATTAGATAAGAAAATAACTACAATGTTCATGTGTGGTGGAAGATGATGATGTCTTATTTATTTTAAACTTACTACAAATGTGTAAAATCCAAGAAATTTGATGAATTATTTACTAAAATTTTAGCTATAAATGCATATAAACATACATACAACACATCAACACTTGGTAAGGATGGTGTGAAAACACACACTTGAAGAAATATAAACACATTTCCTAATCTATTTAACTATGTCTTCCTCATAAAGCAGATCTGTAGTTAACCGTGAATTAAAAAATAGCATTTTAATCTTAAATATTTATAATTTCTTATGGAAGAAAAAAGCCTGAGAAACATAAAATTCTAAAAAATTCAAATAATGTTTTGACTAGCTCTAATATTAATAAAATACTTTATGAAGCAATAATATTCTATGAAGTATAGCATATGAACAAAAATTTCACAGAAAACAATATGGCAGAATACTGAGTACAGAAATAATGCTAGATATAGAGAAGTAATTAATTAGTGAATAAATTTAATGAAAATCTAGTGGCATTTCATATCACTTGGGAAAATGTGGATAGCCAGATAGGAAAATAGAAAGCAGAAATTAACCTAATTTCTTAATCCAAATACAGATATTTTGAAATAATTTCTAATTAGATCAATAGCAAGTACTGAAAAATATAATGATAAAATTAAGGAAAAGCTGTTCTTTAAAAACAGGGTTTGGATCAGATATGCTCTCCAAATAAGGTCAGGAACCTAGAGCTCACAAAGTGAGGAGTGATAATTTAACTACACACACACATATACACACACACTGCATATACACACATATAATAATAAAATTAAAAATTAAAATAATCTTAGCAATTTAGTACATGACAAGAATTAATTTGCTTAGGCAGAGCATTCTTACAAATCAATATGGAAAGAAACAGAATAAGCAATAAATAAAAGAAACAATTTAAATCGGCTATACTTAGAAAAGAAATTCAAATGACAAGTGCACGTTGAAAATGTTCAAACTCATTAAAAGTTGAATAATTACAAAGCTAAGTGATAATGGTCATATAAAATTTCACATTTTATATCTAATTTGAAAAATAAAATATGATTTTCACCATCCGGTGTTGCTGATGTGTATTTCATTTTGGATGTTAATTAGCAAGGGCTTTTTGGAGATAAATATGTCAATGTTATTCAAATATTAAATCATTACACACTTTAAGAATGAAATTCCTTATTTAGTATTTTCTTTTATTTGTTTATCCAAATAAATATGCAAATATGTGCCAAAATCTATCTTTGAAACACAGTTACATAAAAACTAGGAGCCAATGATCTCTGAATTGCTTGAGGGGTGGTTAAAAGTACATTGAGACCAAATAATTATAAGTTCTGCAGTTGAGAAAAATTGATAGATATGTAGTTCCCAAACTAGAGAAATGATCCTTATGCATTTTAATGAAAATAGCAAATACCTAAATATAACCTCCAATGGTAAGGAGTAGTAGATGGGTAATGTGAAAATGCATACTATTATACACCTTTGAGGCTTGCTAGCTAATATTTATTAACTTTACAACAATGGTTAACATGTTACATGGCTTCTTATAGCCTAGGAATGATGATGATGGCTAGAAAATATGCTTATTTGAAAATGTCTTCACTTAAGCAGCTCTCGATCCTCTAATACCCTAACTGAGCTGTCCTTAGTTTCCAGAAGGACATGAATCAAACCTTTTCAGTTCTGCTTCTAGGGAATGTCCCATTCACTGTGGCCCTTCCCTGGATCACTCAGCTGTATGCTTAGCAGCTGCTCAGGGATTTCCCTGTAATATTGAGGCTGGAGGTTCTGGGCAGATATTCTGCAGTGGATGGATACTAGGCACATTTGTGCAGTAGTGATTTTTTTGTTTGTTTTTTAGATTTCTTTTTCATCCATGTCTTTATTACTCATCTACTCATACACTGGATGAAGGGAGTATCAGTCACAAGGTTTTTACAGTCACATGGTCAGAGGATGAAAGCTATGCAGTTATACAGTCGTTATCAAAGATCAAGTGTAATGGCTTACAGGGCAACAATTTCAGGTATTTCCTTCTGGCTATTCCAACACACTGGAAAATAAAAAGAAACATCCATATAATGGTACAATTGTCATGATATTTGTTAAATTTGAATTTCTTCATTAAACTTCCTTGATCTTTTACTCAATTTTCATGGATAGCTGAGAAATAACCATTTTAATTATTTCATGCTGGAAAAGGGTATTGGTCCTATGGGATAGAGCAATGAAACTGGCTGATGTTCTTGGAGAAATTGTTACCTCTGGATTTTAGGGCCTATATGGCATAGGAAAAATCCAGAGGCCTTAGAGTCCTGAAAAAAGAAACTTAAATAAAACTTGTACAGAGTCTTAGATTCCAGGGAATTCTTTAGGGTGTTCAGGAATACTATTGCTTGGGGCTTGGCATACTGTGGCTATTGGGGATATCTGGCTGAAACTTGCATATGAGGAATCCCCATAATAAGCTCTTGACTCTGTTTGAAATCTCTCAGCCACTGAAACTTTGTTTCATTTCTTTTCCCACTTTTGGTCAAGAAGTCATTCTCAGTCCCTTGATGCCAGAGCCAGGCTCATAACTGGGGGTCTTGTTCCACATGGCCAGGAAGACTTATACCCCTGGAAATCGTGTCCCACGTAGGGGATGTAGTGAGTTTATTTGCAGAGTTTGGCTTACAGAGAGAGTTACAAATCTGAGTAACAAAAGAGATTGTCTGGGTGTGACTCTTAGGCATAATTATAAGTAAGCTTAGCTTCACCATTACATTTTAAATATTTGATTTTTTAATATTCAGGTTTTATTGAAAAGATGTATTCACATACCATATATTCTGTCCAAAGTATACAATCAATGTCTCACAGTTATCTTTACTTACTAATGCAATCATCATCACACTCAGTTTTATACCTTGTTCATTGCTCCAAAGAAAAAAATGACATATAGACACACACACACATACAAAACCCCAAATACCCCATATACTTATTCCCCCCTCAACTATTTACCTCTAATGTTGGTGTGGTATGCATGTTACTGTTGATGAAAGAGTATTAAGGTATTACTGTTAAATTTTGTTCATAGCATGCAATAGGTAATTTCCCCCCATTTACCACGCTATCATTAACTCCTTGAACTAGCATCATTCATTTCTAGTAGTTAATGCAAGAACTTATTTATATTTATAATATTAATCAGTGATTTCCATGACTTTAAACAATACCTTTCAAACAAATTCACCAATATGACACTATTACTTATACTCTCAATGATTACCATTGTCTCTATCTATTGCCAAACATCTAAGTTCAAATTCATTAACAATACTGCACATATTCAATAACAGCTTTTCCTTCTCTAACTTCTGCCTATTTCTAGGTCCCCTATAGTCTACATTTTAAGATTCTGTGTCTGTATTTTCTTGGTAGTTCACGTTACTAAAATCAGACAATATCTGTCCCTTTCTGTCTGGCTTATTTCACTCAGCAATATGCTTTCATGTTTCAACCATGCTGTCACATGCTTCAGGAGCTCATTCCTTCTTACTGCTGCATAATATTCCATCGTATGTATACTATATTCTGTTAATCCACTCATCTGTTGATGGGCATTTGGACTCTTTTCATCTTTGACAATTGTGAATACTCCTGCTATGAACACTGGTATACAAACGTCTGTTTATGTTGCTGCTTTCAGATCTTCTCGGTATACACCAAGTAGCAGAATTGCTGGGTCATGGGGCAATTCAATACTTAGTTTGCTGAGGAACCAGCAAACTGCTTTCACAGTAGCTGTACCATTTTACATTCTCACTAACAGTGAAAAAAATGTATCTATTTCTCCACATCCTCTCTAACATTTGTAGTTTCCTGTTTGTTTAATAAAGGCCATTCTTATAGCTGTGAGATGATATCTCATTCTGGTTTTTTTGATTTGCTTTTCCCAAATAGCTAATGAAGATGCACATCTTTTCGTGTGCTTTTTAGTCTTTTGTATTTCCTGTTTAGAAACATGCCTAGTCATATCTTTTGCCCATTTATCATTGGGTTGTTTTTCCTTCTGTTGTTGAATTGTAGGATTTCATTACATTTACTAGATATTAATCCCTTATGACATACATGGTTTTCAAATATTTTGTCTCACTGAGTTGACTGCCTCTTCACTTTTTGACAACGTCCTTTGAAGGCAGAAGTGTTCGAACTTAAGGTGTCCCCATTTATATATATATTTGGTCTTTCATTGCTTGTGCTTTGAATGTAAGATACCTCTTATCACTAGGTCTTGAAGATGTTTCCCTATGTTTTCTTCTAGGAGTTTTATGGTACTGGCTCTTACATTTATGTCTTTGACCAACTTTGAGTTAATTTTTGTATATTGTGTGAGATAGGATATGGATATCTGGTTCTCCCAGCTCCATTTATTGAAGAGACTATTCTATTATAGTTCAGTGTATTTGGGGCCTTGTAAAAAACCAATTGACCATAGATCTGAGGGTCTATCTCTGACTCTCAATTCAAATTCATTGGACAATATGTCCATCTTTGTGCCAATATCATGCTATTTTGACCACTGTGGCTTTATAATAAGCTTTAAAGTCAGGAAGTGTAAGCACTCCTATTTCCTTTCTATTCTGAGAATATTTTTGGCTATTCAAGGCCCTATTCCCTTTCAAATAAATTTGAGAACCAGCTTTTCCAAGTCTGCAAAGTAGGTTGTTAGAATTTTGATTGGTATTGTGTTGAATCTGTTGATTAATTTGGGTACAAGTCACATCTTAACAAAATTTTGCCTTCCAATCCATGAACACAGAATGTCTTTCCACCTACTTGATTTCTTTTAGCAAAGTTTTGTAGTTTTCTGTGTACATGGCCTTTACATCCTTGCTTAAGCATATTCCTAAATACATGATTTTATTAGTTACTATTGTAAATGGAATTTTTTTCTTAATTGTCTGATCTATGTCATTACTAATATATAAAAATACTACTGATTTTTGTGCATTAAGCTTGTTTCCTGCCACTTTGCTGAACTTATTTATTATCTCAAGTAGCTTCGTTGTAGATTTCTCAGGATTTTCCAAGTATAGGATCACTTCATTTGCAAATAATGACAGTTTTGCTTCTTCCTTTCTGATCTGAATGCTTTTCATTTCTTTATCTTGCTTATTTGCTCTAGCTAGAACTGCTTGAACAATGCTGAATAAAAGTGCTGACAGTGGGCATCCTTGTCTCATTCCCAGTCTTAGGGGGAAGGCTCTCAGTTTCTAAACATTGAGTGTGATGTCAGCTGTAGATTTTTCAGATTTACTTTTCATCCTATTGAAGAAATTTATTTTGATTCCTACCTTTTGAAATGTTTTTATCAGGAAAGGATGCTGAATTTGTTGAATGCCATTTTAGCATCAATCAAGATGATCATGTGATTTTTCCTTTTCGATTTTTTAATGTGTTATATTACATTGATTGATTTTCTTGTGTTGAATTACCCTTGCATTCCTGAAATAAATCCCACTTCATGCCATATAATTCTTTTAATTTACCATTGGATTGAATTCATAAGTAACTTGTTGACAATTTTTGCACTTATATCCATTAGGATATTGGTCTGTAGTTTTCCTTTCTTGTAGTATCTATCAGGTTTTAGTTTTAGAGAGTTGTTAACTTCATAAAATGGGTTACATAGTGATCCTTTGTCTTCCAATTTTTTAGAAGCGTTGGAGCAGGAAAGATGTTAGCTCTTTTTGGAATGTTTGGTAAAATTCCCCTGTGAAGTCATCTGGCCCTGGGCTTTGATGTTTATTGATTGGGAGGTTTCTGATGACTGATTGAATCTCTTTATTTTTCTCTGGTTTGTTGAAGTCTACTATTTCTTCTTGATTAGTATATGTTGCTCATATGTTTCTAGGAAACTGTCCGTTTAGTCTTAAATTGTCTTGTTTGTTAACATACAGTTGTTTATGATACCTTATGACTTTTTAAATTTCTTCATGGTCTATGGTAATGACCCCCCTCTCATTTCAGATTTTATTTATTTGTATCTTCTCTCTTCTTAATTTGTCAGTCTAGCCAAATATTTGTCAGTCTTGTTGATCTTCTCAAAGAAACAATGTTTGTTTTTATTGATTCTCTCTATTGTTTTTTGGTCTCCAATTCATTTATTTCTACTTTAATCTTTTATTTCTTTTCTTCTGCTTGCTTTCAGTTAAGTTTGCTGCTCTTCCAGTGGTTTCTTCAGTAGTTCAGTAGGTTTTTGGTTTTAGGTCTTGCTTCCTCATTAATGTATGCATTTTAGAGCTATAAATTTCCCCTTCTTCACTGCACCTCTTTGCTGCATCCCATAGATTTTGATATGTTATTGCCTTCATTCATCTCCAGATATTTACGGATATCTCATTTACAGATATCTCTTGCAATTTCTTTATTAACAAACTGATTGTTTAAGACTGTATTGTTTAAATTCCCTATATTTGTGAAAGTTCTGGTTCTTTGATGGTTATTGATTTCCAGCTTCATTCCAATTATGGTCAAAGAAAGTGCTTTGAATAATTTATATTTTTTAAAAGTTATTAAGACTTCATTTGTGCCCCAGCATATGATCTATCCCAGAGAAAATTCCATTAGCACTTGAGAAGAATATTTATCCTGGTGTTTTGGGATATAATGATCTATATGTTTGTTAAGTAAATTCATTTGTTATATTGCTTATATTCTCTGTTTCCTTACTGATTCTCTGTCTGGTTGTTCTAGCTATAGAAGAGAGAGATGCATTGAAATTTTCCACTATTATTGTAGAAATGTCTATTGCTATTTTCTGTTTTGCCAATGTTTGCCTCATGTACTTTGAAGCTACTTGATTGGGTGCATGAACATTTATTATTGTTATTTCTTCTTGGTGAGTTATCCTTTTATTAATATATAGTGTCATTCCTTGCCTCTTATGAAAACTTTTATTTAAATTCTATTTTGTCTGATATTAGTATAGCCAGTCCTGCTTTCTTTTGGTTACAACTTTCATGGAATATCTTTTTCCATCCCTTCACTTTCAACCTATTCATATCCTTGAATCTAAGATGAGTCTCTTATAAACAGCATATAAATGGATCATATTTTTAATGTATTCTGCCAATCTTTTTCTTTTATTTGGGGAGTTTAATCTGTTAGCATTCAGAGTTATTACTGTAAAGGCAGTTCTTGATTTAAACATTTTATCCTTTGTTTTTTATTTGTCAGGTATATTTTTTCCTCTCTTCCTTTTTGATCTTTAAGTTACTGTCATGGCCAGGTTCATATGTCAACTTGGCCAAGTTGTGGTACCTGTTCATCTGGTCATCAAGTGCTGACCTCTCTGTTGCAATGATGACATTTCATAGAATTAGATCATGATCACGTCAGCTGCATCCACAGCTGATTCCATTTGTAATCAACCAAAGGGGAGTATCTTCTGCAATGAGTGATGCTTAATCTAATCATGGGAAGCCTTTTAAGGAGGATTCAGAAGAAACAGGCTCTATTCCTGCTTCCACTGGCAAGCCTCTCAGGTGGAGTTCCTTCAGACCCTATATTGGAGTTGTCGGCTTCACAGCCTGCCCTGCAGATTTTGGATCTGCATTCCCACGGTCACGTGAGACACTTCTATAAATTTTATATTTGCGAGTGCTCCCTGTTGAGTCTGTCTCTCTAGAGAACCCTAACTACTAGTTACCCATGCTAATACTTTCAGTTTGTGCCCTCTTGTAAACCTCTCTCTCCTGTCTTTAGTGCTTCCTTCAGTCTATGCCTCTTGTTAAGAAATTCTTTGCAATTGTTTATCTGTGAAAATTTTAAATTCTTCCCCACTTTTTTTTTGGCATGGGCAGGCTCTTGGAAACAAACCCATGTCTCCAGCATGGCAAAGGAGGACTCTGCTCTCCCCTACTTTAAAGAACAGTTTTGCTTTATAAAGAATTCTTGGCTGGCAATTTTTTCACTTTCAGTACTTACATATTTTATACCACTGCCTCCTAGCCTCCATAGTACCCAATGAGTAGTCACCACTTAGTCTTATGTGGCTTCCCTTGAATGTGGTGATTTGCTTTTCTATTGCTGCTTTCAGGACTCTCTCCTCTTCAACATCTGAAAGTCTGTTTAGTATGTGTCTTGCAATGGTTATTTGGATTTATTCTATTTGGAGTTCTTTTTTTTTTTTGCATGTTTATGTCCTTAATTAGGGTTGGGAAGTTTTCCCCAATTATCTCTTCAAATTATCTTCCTAGAAGAATCTTTTCTTCTCTTCTCCTTCTGGGATACTAATGATTCTTATATTTGTGTTCTTCATATTGTTAATCAATTCCCTGAGATCAAATTCAAATTTTTCATCTTTTCCACCATTTATTCTTTTGTACATTCAAATTCAGTTGCTCCATCCTTTTGGTCACTTATTCTATATTCTCCCTTTTCAAATCTACTGTTGTGTGGCTCTAGTGTATTTTTAATTTGATCTACAGTAATTTTCATTTCTGTAAGACCTGCTATTTTCCTATTTCTTGATATCCTTTATGTCTTTAGCCAACCCACTGAGTTTATGTAGGGGATTTGTTTGAACATCTTTGATTAAGTAGTTCCAAATTCTGTGTCTCTTCTGCCTTTTAATTTGGTCATTTGACTTGACCATATCTCCTCTCATCTTCAAATGTTTGTGATTCTTTGCTGATATCTCAGCATTTGATCAATTTGATAAGGTAATTTTGAAAATTGATTTCCTTCACTTATCTAAGATGTTGCAGGTGCTTGGGCTGGCATTGAAGTTCTCTTTCACAGTTGGTTTTTCAGTCATTTCAGCCAAACCAGGGCCAGGCCTTACACAGGAGGTGCAACCCTCCTTGGAAGCCGTTAAGTGCTGGACATAAAAGCAATTTACCAGACTGCACTTTCCCTGGCTTCCCAGCTAATGGTGATAATCGGCAACCTTCTTCTTAACTGTCTTCCTCCCCAGGACTGTGCCAACCTGCTGTACTGGAACTTTATCAGGGAACAATCAAATTCAAGGCCGCAGTTTTCCATGTATGCTGGAAGCCTCCAACTCCTGGAGTAGGGGGCAGACACTGTGCACCTTGGCTAAGAACCCATCTGTGGATACAAAGTGTCTGGTGATTCCCAGGCTCCCAGTGGAAAGGCCTTGGGCTGCAGGACTGAAAGAGTTTCAATTTCCCCAGCCAGCAGCCAGCTGAGGAGGGCTCTGCTTTTCATGAGCCAGCAAGACCTGTGTTTGTTTTAGGGCACTGCTTTGATTGTTGAGTCATCCATATTTTTCAGCCAAAACAGGGCCAGGTTGATGTGCAGGGAATGTAAAACCCTGGGATAGGGTCTGGTGAGGCTCAGAAAAGCCTTCTGGCTTGTCTAACAGATGGCACGGTTTGGTGATTTAATTTGCCTCAGAAGCTGTTTTGCCTCATGCAACCCAGGCAGTGTCTGACTGTGTGAGGCTGAAACTGTGGGAATCTTATGCCTTCACTTTGCCAGCCCAAACCTGGCACATTATGGGGCTATGTTACCCACTGTACTTGTGGCAGTGGACTCCTCCAGCTGCGCCAGAGTTCAGCTGTCCCTCAGGTAAGGATTGGGTCCCCTGCTGCTGTTTCCTCCAAGGTTGAGGAATGAACACCAAGATCCAGGGTTGAAAACACAATATCTGTCTACATTTTCTCTTATCTTTGTTTCTTATTGACCTGGACCTTGAAATATCCTTCCTTCTCCCCTGGGTCCACAAAGAGTTGATTTGAATAGTCCCTGTTGTTGCTTGCTGCTTTTAGGGAAGACTTTGTGGTCCCCTCCTTAATCCTCTATTTTAGAAAATCTTTCTTCCTGCCTTTTATTCTGCCCCGCCTTCCCCCCTCTCCCAGCAGCTAGGTCTTACATGGGTCTCTGTGTGCTTAGATCTCTGTGTCTGGATGTAGGTGGGGATCTGTCTCACTGCTGTGAGAGATTTGTGTCCTGGTGGGAGGTGGGAGGTGTCCCATTTGCTGCCTTTGGGATCCAGCTGCAGAGGACCAAGTGAGTGGGAAGGGAAAAGACCAGCAATCTCAGACAGAAATTTCCTACCTGATATTTGTCTCTTCCTTCAGTACAGGATTTGTAGATTCCTGCTCCAGCCTATATCTTCCTCCAAAGTTCTGAATAAGTGAGAATTATCCTCTATTTTGCTGATTCTCTGGGGAGAGGTTTTCAGTAGCTATTTATATAACCATGTCGATGACATCACCTTAAAGTTAAGAGTTTTCCTGTGCTAGGTGGGTTTATGATATTTTCTCTTCTGATCTGTGTTTACTTTCTCTTTGCCAGTCTGCTCATGCCAAGGAGACTGTTCAATTGGTCTGTGTTCATAAATGCAGATGCAGTGGGTTTGAGCCTTTCCATCTGCAATCCCAGAGTTGTGACTCCTCATTGGTTTTGTATTTTGTATTTTTCAGTTGGCAAAGTCATTTGTTGTCAAGGATCTCCTTGTTTCTATGTTTTGTCTTCATGTTTTTTTCTTTTTGCTTATAAGTTGGAAAAGCTGATACTTTTAAGAAGGCACTAGTTTGCATGTTTTGTCTTCTAGTTTTTCTTTATGTTGGAGAACCTGCTAACTTTGAAAAACTCCTGTCTTAATGTTTTGTCTTTTTTTTTTTTATGCTGGCCGGGGGGTCACATTTCATTCTTTTTCCATTTGAGTATCCTGTTATTGCAGCGCCATTTGTTGACTTTTTGTTTGTTTATTTGTTTGGGAAGTGTGTGAACCTGGAATTGAACCAGAATCTCCTACATGGCATGTGAGAATTCTACTGCTGAACTACCCTCGCAGTCCCTGTCTTTGATTTTTGTTAGCACTGCTTAGTCATGAGAAACTCTCAGAATGTGCTGGCTATGTCTCCTTTGAGTTGTATTTTGAATAATTAATCTAAATTAGAAAGGGACCCTGTTAGAAAAAAAGGAAACTAATTTTCTATTATAATGCTCCCTGGCAATGATATAAATTGGACAAAGGCAAAAAGCAACCTAAGAATGGGATTTTAAATTTCAATAGCATCTTGCCATTAAATTTGCTTTCTAAAAGAAATCACAAGTGAAATGATATACCCTATGTTCAAGCTTTTCAAAAATGCCATTAATTCTGGTTAAAATTTGTATATTATTGTTTCAAAAATGCATTGACTAAAGTGTTTTAAGCATTTGACATTATTCTAAGTTTTTTTTTTTTTTGCATGGGCAAACACTGGGAATCGAACCTGGGTCTCCAGCATGGCAGGCAAGAATTCCCCTCTGACCCACCATTGCACTGCCCTAAGAAGTTTAATTTTGATGCTAACTGTATGCTGTGAAATGTTTACTTGAAGATAATTTACAATATCGTTTTGGTAACAAGTATGTAGGATATAAAGGATGGGTTTTTTTTTTTTTAAAAAAAAGGGTAATTTTGTCCTAAATAACTGTTTGTTCCAGAATGAGAAAGAAGAAAATGTAAGAGAAAACCTGAATATATGTAATAAGTCACAGAAGGTTCACAGAAAAGAAAATTGTGGTCACAGTTGGGAAGGATTTGATGTTTTATTCTGTAAAACTTTTTTAAACTTTAGCATCAAATAATATACTACTGTGAAACTAAAATTTAGTTTTAAAGTAGCAAGAGATTCTTAGATTAAATTGTTCTGCTTTAGTAAGAGGTTTAATTTTTTTTCTGAATCAAAAGTTGATATTTTAGCAGAATAATTTCTTGCATTTAATGCTGACTTTATCATGTCCTTAGTTGCTTAAAAAAAGTCTTCTCCTTTTTAGTATAGCTAGATATTTTAATGCTTTAGTTAGATAAAGAACCAAATATTGTTTCAAATCTGACAACTTTTAGCATTTGCTTTATCAAGGTCAAACTAAAGGATATTTTTTTATTCCAAACAGTTGCAAATGATTTGTTCTTTCACCCTGTAAAAAATGAAGTGCTAAAAATAGTTAAGTTCATTTAATATGTTATAAGTTACATAAGAAAATTTTAGACAATGTGATGGAAATTAAAAGAAATTTTCTAACCTCATGTTAGTTATTGATTTGCGTAGTATCAGACCATATAGTGCTGCAAACCATGGTTTTCTCTTTCCTAATTAAAATGTAAAGTAAACTTAAACCTCTGCTTCTACTGAAATGTTTGTATGTTTAAACCAGGCTCCTAGTATTTGCATGTTGTCTTCCCACTTAAATTTTTGGCTAGACCAGTTTCTGTAGACCCTAAACTATAAAAATATCTGCCATATCACCTTGACATGCTCCAGAAGTAAATGGAAACATGCTGTCAATGAAAACACTTCACTACTAGGAACTCCTCTGCCTGCCAGAAAAGCCTCACTTACTTTGGCTCTTTAGTGAACACTGCCTCCAGGCTGGCTCTGTTGCCTAGTGCTGGAGGGCACCATGAGACAGGCTGATAGAACCCTAGGGCCTACCATCATATTTTTCACAGGACCAATGATGGTATGCTACAACAACTGTACAATAAAAATACCTTCTAAAGCCATAACTGCCAGAGTAATGTAATTAAGGCCAAAAAAGACACAATTGGCACTAAAGCCTACTCCTATGAAGAAACAGCATGTACAATATTGTAAGTCTAACGCCCACTGCAGCTCAAGGAAATACTTGTGCATTAATTTGTGTTAACTGCTGTACCTATAGACCTGATAAATATGATAATATCTCCTCTATACTAAGCATATGCAAGGGATTATTAAACATGGTAAAAATCTTGGCAGATATCTCATTTTCTAAGTAAATAATGAACTTGCCTATGAAACAAAAAATAGATCTCTTAAGCACTCTTTTTATTTTGCTAGTTATATGCTATCTTGTTGTTATCTATATTATCTTTATAAGTTTATACCTAAAGCATGCTCCAGAATAATATGGAAGTTTTCTTCACATATGATCAGCAGGAAGTAACTAAAGGAGATGAGACCTTGACACATTTTCCTTCTACAGAGAATGCTCAGAAAATATGTCTTCTTAAGAATAAGAAACATAAAAATACAAAGGGAGAATTGAGAGCTAAAAAATATACTTATTTTAAAATATCTTCACTTAAGCAGCTCTAGATATTCTAATACCCTACCTGAGCTGTCTACTCTTTCTTCTTATTTCCCAGAAGAAATAAACCAAACCTTCTCAGTTCTGCTTACAGGAATAAGATAATAGAATAGTATTATGAACACACACTGTAACCCAGTGAATCAGTAGCTGCCTTCTTAAGAGACAAAAGTTTAACATTTCTAAGGATCAGCAAAAAAAAAGAATCATGAAGACCTTGAACATAAGTATTTAAACATTAATATTTAAATCTAATCACTGAAATTGGAAAAACAAAACATGCTCGAGACAACATGAGGCTGAAAAATTGTTCATGCCTTCCTTACAAAAATCCTACATCATTGCTGACATTATACTAATGAATCATATAGACATAAATTTTTGACCTCTACCCCCTTTCCCTTACCTATAAAACCCATAGCTCACATTTCACTTTGAACTGGTTTTGGAAAGATTCCTCCAGCTCCTTGCTTGTATACTTGCAATAGATCACCTACTTAGTAAGTATCTCCTTTGTAGTGCCGGGTCAGGCAGGCCCTTCTGTTAAAAAGAACTTTTCTTACCGTATCAATGGGAACATCCTATAATTGAAGAAAGCTTTAGTTCTCAATTTAAGTATCAGCATTTCCAGGAAACTTCTCCTAACCCATCCACACTTCAAGTTTATGTTAGATTCCACATCAACATTTTCCTTTTGGTAACTATAATTCTATTATTGTAGTACTGATTATATTATATAAGACTAGGATGTTTATGTTTTTGTGTTCATTATATTCTACGTTTGCATGTTTTGTTAATTGCTTTTATCACAATTTTTGAACCAGGGTGGAAATCCATAAATATTTTTTAAATTAGCTAATTAATGCTTTGGAATACATTTTGAATGTGCCTTACTTCTGCTATTTTAAACTTGTATCTTTAATTATACTGATGCATATGGAGTTACAGGCTATAATAGAAATGAAAACAGTGGAAGTAGGAATGAAGATTAGCTCTCAAGATCTTGGAATTCTGAGATGAACTCCTTGTTTTTATATCTATCTTTTGTAGGGACATTTAACGGTAGCTTGCTTACGGTATTTCTTAAAATTTTAACAAGATTTTTTTATTCAGATACAGTTTAAAATTCACTTTTTTCTAAGTTTATTCTATTTTCCTTAACAGAAAAATATAACAACAATAAGAATCAAAATTTGGTATTAATGAGTTGCAGAAACAATTCTAAAAATCTCAAAATCTTGACCTAATTAAAGATTTAAAGCTCCACTTCTCAGTCATTTTCAACAGTGTTTTGCAAGAAAGCAAGCTTATGGTTCATCAAATAATTTGTGTGGAGGTGGTCCCACTTCTCCTTCTCAGCCATAATATATTCAAAGTTCTAATGGTGGTAGAATTGATCCTGGGGAAAGAAACAACTTTGAAACTCACCATAAATTCTGTCACTATAAATACCATAGTGATCAGATCTGATTAACAACTATACCTTTTGATGCAGACTTTAATCCAAATTTTCTCTGCCTAAATTATATCTTTGTGAGCTAAGTAGAGCAAGCTGGTTATAGTTAAGATTTCTGACAAGAAAAATAATATCTCTGTTTGGCTCACAACATAATCTGGTGGAATTGCATGGTGATTTGCATGAAACCAAACTCAAATTTAATGATAATCACAGAGCAGTTTCTTTCAGTCAAAGCAATAATTGCTGTAAAACATTTTATTCATTTCCATCCCTGGCACAAACATGTCATTTATTTAATGATGTTAGTACCATGGGTATAAAATTAGGTTATTAAATTTATTTTACAAAGAAATCACTAACAGTGTCTAGAGACCTTTATCTTTAATTACAGAGAACATGTGCATTATTCCCAGGAGGGACAATTTTACCTGATCAAATCAGCATAGCTGGTTAAAAGTGCAGCTTCTATCTACAGACTGTTGGGATTTAAAATCTGGCACAACTACTCTAGTTGTACATTTTAGTGCATGCTCTTAACCTCTCATGCATCAGTTTTTCTTATCTATGAAAGTTGGATATCAATAAGGCCTAATTCTTGAGGCTCTTGTAAGGATTAAATGAATTAGTACAAGTAAGATGTTTTGAATGGCTTCTGGAGTATAGAAAACACTGTATAAGAGTATTTGTTTATTTATATGTAGCATTATTAATTCTTGAAGTTGAGAGCAATATCGTTTTTTCACACATAGTCCTTTTATGTGTTGAATTGTATTCCCCAATAAGAGATTTTGAAGTCCAAAAGTCTAATACCTCAGACTGTGACCTCATTTGGAAATAAGGTCATTGCAGATGAAATTAGTTGAGATAAAATGAAGTCAGACTGGGGTATGATAAATGTTTAATAGAATGACTGATGTCCTTATAAGAATGTTAGAGGATCGGAAATCCCCAGGTCGAGGACAACGGGGACGGGTGGGGGAGGCCCCTTCCAAACCCGTGACTCCCGGGGAACGTGCACTCTCTCGGGCGGGCCGCTGCCGCTGGCGCCCTCCCGCCACGCTAGTCGCCCAGGGCTGACTAGGAAATTCGGACGGGCTCTTTCCCAGGCTGCGGCGACCAGCAACCCTCCCTGCGTTGGGACCCCGGGCTGGCTCAAGCCGCTTCGGCTAGCGAACCCCCCGGACGGCGAGAGTTTTCCAAAGTTTAAGGTCCCACAGCACCTTTTACTGGTGGGGCCCGCAGACAAACGTGTGCCACGAGCGCCACCTACTGGGCAGGATAAGAAAAACAGAACCCAGAGATTTCACAGGAAAATCTTTCAAACTTTTGGGCCCAATACCCAGGGAAATCTGTCTAAATGCGCAGACGCCAACAGAAGATAATGGATCACGCTCAAATAATTGAAAATATGGCCCAGTCAAAGGAACAAACAAATAGTTCAAATGAGATACAGGAGCTGAGACAACTAATGCTAAATATACGAACAGAAATGGAAAACCTCTTCAAAAACGAAATCGATAAATTGAGGGAGGACATGAAGAAGACATGGGCTGAATATAAAGAAGAAATAGAAAAACTGAAAAAACAAATCACAGAACTTATGGAAGTGAAGGACAAAGTAGAAAAGATAGAAAAAACAATGGATACCTACAATGATAGATTCAAAGAGACAGAAGATAGAATTAGTGATTTGGAGGATGGAACATCTGAATTCCAAAAACAAACAGAAACTATCGGGAAAAGAATGGAAAAATTTGAACAGGGTATCAGGGAACTCAAGGACAATATGAACCGCACAAATATACGTGTTGTGGGTGTCCCAGAAGGAGAAGAGAAGGGAAAAGGAGGAGAAAAACTAATGGAAGAAATTTTCACTGAAAATTTCCCAACTCTTATGAAAGACCTAAAATTACAGATCCAAGAAGTGCAGCGCACCCCAAAGAGATTAGACCCAAATAGGCATTCTCCAAGACACTTACTAGTTAGAATGTCAGAGGTCAAAGAGAAAGAGAGGATCTTGAAAGCAGCAAGAGAAAAACAATCCATCACATACAAGGGAAACCCAATAAGACTATGTGTAGATTTCTCAGCAGAAACCATGTAGGCTAGAAGACAGTGGGATGATATATTTAAATTACTAAAAGAGAAAAACTGCCAACCAAGACTCCTATATCCAGCAAAATTGTCCTTCAAAAATGAGGGAGAAATTAAAACATTCTCAGACAAAAAATCACTGAGAGAATTTGTGACCAAGAGACCAGCTCTGCAAGAAATACTAAAGGGAGCACTAGAGTCAGAACCGAAAAGACAGAAGAGAGAGGTATGGAGAAGAGTGTAGAAAGAAGGAAAGTCAGATATGATATATATAATACAAAAGGCAAAATGGCAGAGGAAAATATTATCCAAACAGTAATAACACTAAATGTTAATGGACTGAATTCCCCAATCAAAAGACATAGATTGGCCGAATGGATTAAAAAACAGGATCCTTCTATATGCTGTCTACAGGAAACACATCTTAGACCCAAAGATAAACATAGGTTGAAAGTGAAAGGTTGGGAAAAGATATTTCATGCAAATAACAACCAGAAAATAGCAGGAGTTGCTATACTAATATCCAACAAGTTAGACTTCAAATGTAAAACAGTTAAAAGAGACAAAGAAGGACACTATATACTAACAAAAGGAACAATTAAACAAGAAGACATAACAATCATAAATATTTATGCACCGAACCAGAATGCCCCAAAATACGTGAGGAATACACTGCAAACACTGAAAAGGGAAATAGACACAAATACCATAATAGTTGGAGACTTCAATTCCCCACTCTTATCAATGGACAGAACATCTAGACAGAGGATCAATGAAGAAATAGAGAATCTGAATATTACTATAAATGAGCTAGACTTAACAGACATTTATAGGACATTACATCCCACAACAGCAGGATACACCTTTTTCTCAAGTGCTCATGGATCATTCTCAAAGATAGACCATATGCTGGGTCACAAAGCAAGTCTTAACAAATTAAAAAGATTGAAATCATACACAACACTTTCTCACATCATAAAGGAATGAAGTTGGAAATCAATAATAGGCAGAATGCCAGAAAATTCACAAATACCTGGAGGCTCAACAACACACTCTTAAACAACGAGTGGGTCAAAGAAGAAATTGCAAGAGAAATTAGTAAATACCTTGAGGCAAATGAAAATGAAAACACAACATATCAAAACTTATGGGATGCAGCAAAGGCAGTGCTAAGAGGGAAATTTATTGCCCTAAATGCCTATATCAGAAAAGAAGAAAAGGCAAAAATGCAGGAATTAACAGTTCACTTGGAAGAACTGGAGAAAGAACAGCAAACTAATCCCAAAGCAAGCAAAAGGAAAGAAATAACAAAGATCAGAGCAGAAATAAATGAAATTGAAAATATGAAAACAGTAGAGAAAATCAATAAGACCAGAAGTTGGTTCTATGAGAAAATTAATAAGATTGATGGGCCCTTAGCAAGATTGACAAAAAGAAGAAGAGAGAGGATGCAAAGAAATAAGATGAGAAATGGAAGAGGAGACATAACTACTGACCTCACAGAAATAAAGGAGGTAATAACAGGATACTATGAACAACTTTACACTAATAAATACAACAATTTAGATGAAATGGACGGGTTCCTGGAAAGACATGAACAACCAACTTTGACTCAAGAAGACATAGATGACCTCAACAAACCAATCACAAGTAAAGAAATTGAATTAGTCATTCAAAAGCTTCCTAAAAAGAAAAGTCCAGGACCAGATGGCTTCACATGTGAATTCTACCAAACGTTCCAGAAAGAATTAGTACCAATTCTCCTCAAACTCTTCAAAAAAATCGAAGTGGAGGGAAAACTGCCTAATTCATTCTATGAAGCCAACATCACCCTCATACCAAAACCAGGCAAAGATATTACAAAAAAAGAAAACTACAGACCAATCTCTCTAATGAATACAGATGCAAAAATCCTCAATAAACTTCTAGCAAATCGTATCCAACAACACATTAAAAGAATTATACATCATGACCAAGTAGGATTCATCCCAGGTATGCAAGGATGGTTCAACATAAGAAAATCATTAATGTAATACACCATATCAACAAATCAAAGCAGAAAAATCACATGATCATCTCAATTGATGCAGAGAAGGCATTTGACAAGATTCAACATACTTTCCTGTTGAAAACACTTCAAAAGATAGGAATACAAGGGAACTTCCTTATAATGATAGAGGGAATATATGAAAAACCCACAGCTAATATCATCCTCAATGGGGAAAAATTGAAAACTTTCCCCCTAAGATCAGGAACAAGACAAGGATGTCCACTATCACCACTATTATTCAACATTGTGTTGGAGGTTCTAGCCAGAGCAATTAGACAAGAAAAAGAAATACAAGGCATCAAAATTGGAAAGGAAGAAGTAAAACTATCACTGTTTGCAGACGATATGATACTATACGTCGAAAACCCGGAAAAATCCACAACAAAACTACTAGAGCTAATAAATGAGGACAGCAAAGTAGCAGGTTACAAGATCAACATTCAAAAATCTGTAGCATTTCTATACACTAGTAATGAACAAGCGGAGGGGGAAATCAAGAAACGAATCCCATTTACATTTGCAACTAAAAGAATAAAATACCTAGGAATAAATTTAACTAAAGAGACAAAAAACCTATATAAAGAAAACTACAAAAAACTGCTAAAAGAAATCACAGAAGACCTAAATAGATGGAAGGGCATACCGTGTTCATGGATTGGAAGACTAAATATAGTAAAGATGTCAATCCTACCTAAATTGATTTACAGATTCAATGCAATACCAATCAAAATCCCAACAACTTATTTTTCAGAAATAGAAAAACCAATAAGCAAATTTATCTGGAAGGGCAGGGTGCCCCGAATTGCTAAAAGCATCTTGAGGAAAAAACACGAAGCTGGAGGTCTCGCGCTGCCTGACTTTAAGGCATATTATGAAGCCACAGTGGTCAAAACAGCATGGTATTGGCATAAAGATAGATATATCGACCAATGGAATCGAATAGAGTGCTCAGATATAGACCCTCTCATCTACAGACATTTGATCTTTGATAAGGCAGTCAAGCCAACTCACCTGGGACAGAGCAGTCTCTTCAATAAATGGTGCCTAGAGAACTGGATATCCATATGCAAAAGAATGAAAGAAGACCCATCTCTCACACCCTATACAAAAGTTAACTCAAAATGGATCAAAGATCTAAACATTAGGTCTAAGACCATAAAACAGTTAGAGGAAAATGTTGGGAGATATCTTATGGATCTTACAACTGGAGGCGGTTTTATGGACCTTAAACCTAAAGCAAGAGCACTGAAGAAGGAAATAAATAAATGGGAACTCCTCAAAATTAAACACTTTTGTGCATCAAAGAACTTCATCAAGAAAGTAGAAAGACAGCCTTCACAATGGGAGACAATATTTGGAAATGATATATCAGATAAAGGTCTAGTATCCAGAATTTATAAAGAGATTGTTCATCTCAACAACAAAAAGACAGCCAACCCAATTACAAAATGGGAAAAAGACTTGAACAGACACCTATCAGAAGAGGAAATACAAATGGCCAAAAGGCACATGAAGAGATGCTCAATGTCTCTGGCCATTAGAGAAATGCAAATCAAAACCACAATAAGATATCATCTCACACCCACCAGAATGGCCATTATCAACAAAACAGAAAATGACAAGTGCTGGAGAGGATGCGGAGAAAGAGGCACACTTATCCACTGTTGGTGGGAATGTCAAATGGTGCAACCACTGTGGAAGGCAGTTTGGCGGTTCCTCAAAAAGCTGAATATAGAATTGCCATACGACCCAGCAATACCATTGCTGGGAATATACTCAAAGGACTTAAGGGCAAAGACACAAACGGACATTTGCACACCAATGTTTATAGCAGTGTTATTTACAACTGCAAAGAGATGGAAACAGCCGAAATCTCCATCAACAGAAGAGTGGCTAAACAAACTGTGGTATATACATACGATGGAATACTATGCAGCTTTAAGACAGGATAAACTTATGAAGCATGTAATAACATGGATGGACCTAGAGAACATTATGCTGAGTGAGTCTAGCCAAAAACTAAAGGACAAATACTGTATGGTCCCACTGATGTGAACAGACATTCGAGAATAAATTTGGAATATGTCCTTGATAACAGAGTCCAGCAGGAGGTAGAAACAGGGTGAGATAATGGCCAATTGGAGTTGAAGGGATACAGACGGTGTAACAGGACTAGATACAAAAACTCAAAAAAGGACAGCACAATAATACCTAATTGTAAAGTAATCATGTTAAAACACTGAATGAAGCTGCATCTGAGCTATAGGTTTTTAGTTTTGTTTTGTTTTGTTTTGATTTTACTATTATTACTTTTATTTTTTTCTCTATATTAACATTCTATATCTTTTTCGGTTATGTTGCTAGTTCTTCTAAACCAATGCATATGTACTAAGAAATGATGATCATGCATCTATGTGATGATGTTAAGAATTAATGATTGCATATGTAGAACGGTATGATCTCTAAATGTTGGGTTAACTTCTTTTTTTCCGTTAATTAAAAAAAAAAAAAAAGAGAAGGGATAATTGGAGCTGAAGGGATACAGACTGTACAACGGGACTGGATATAAAAACTCAGAAATGGACAGCACAATACTACCCAATTGTAATGCAATTATGTTAAAACACTGAATGAAGCTGCATGTGAGGTATAGGTTTTTTGTTTTTGTTTTTGTTTTTTTTTTCTTTCTATTATTGTTTTAATTCTTATTCTGTTGTCTTTTTATTTCTTTTTCTAAATTGATGCAAATGTACTAAGAAATGATGAATATGCAACTATGTGATGTTATTAAGTATTACTGATTGTACAAAAAAGACAGGCCCAAGAGAGGAGAACTCCCGTGAAGGGAGCCTACACAAAACAATGGATTGAAATAGAATAATTGAAGGGCATAGAGAAAGGAAGAAGAGAACAGGGTGACTGAAATATACATTTACATTTTGCAATCTATGCCCTCATTTCTTTCTTGTACTTTATATATTCTGGTAGTCACAGAATTAGAGTAAGCAATTTCTGTAAACATACTCAGAGCTCCTCTGTCTTTCTTAAATTCATTAAAAGAATATTTGTCATCTGCTGTCTATATAATTGCTCGGCATCTCTGCTTCAGTAGGCACTGTGGAACTCCCATCAGAGATCACCTTCTCCAAAAGGAAACAGATAAGCCCTGTTCACCCAGGAAGTCTCGGAGTGGGATGGTTATCATAATATAGCTGCTCTGTGGGTCATGATGCACCACTGAACATGCCTCTTACCCTGATCTTGCTTCACCTCTCTTATAGGTAAGTCGAAGATATGGGTCAGCAAAACCAATTAAAAATATTCTTTCACGTTAGCCTTTAGCTACAGACAACTCACAGCCATATAAATATATGAACAGGAGTATTCTTAATCCTTTAACAAAATTCTAAACTGAGCATCTGAGAGGCAAGACTACAAGGCCTTGGAGAGTATAGCACCTGGGGAATTGAGTTCATCAGAGATTCTGAAAGTCGCATAGTGCTGGGAATAGCTAAGTACTCGGAAAATCAGAGTTTAGACACCTAACTGAAAACCAGGCATTCGGTTGAGACACCAGAATGGCCTTTCCTTAGAAATAAATCTATATCAGTATTTGAGTAAAGGAAACCCTAAAGCCCTACTAAATAACACCAAGACCAAAACCATGCCTCAAAAGCATCAAGGTAATTCTTGAGTAAATGTTAACAGTCTCATAGAACAAAAGGCAACAATATTTAAAGGAAGAGAACAAAGTCCCGACTTTCAAAATTATAGTATCCATAATAATTGTCTGGGATACAATTAAAAAATATTAAGTCTGCAAAGAAATAGGGGAGTGGGACTCATAACTACTACAACCAACAACATCAACAATAAAAAGAGTAAATAGAATTCCCAAAATAAATGAGAGGTTGGAATCAGGAAACATAAATGTGGGAATTGGCAGATATATATTATAAAATGCTCAAAGATTTAAAGAAAAAGAAAGTTATTCAGTGAGCAAATGGAAAATCTCATTAGAGGCATGGCAACTATTTTTTAATAGTTTCTTACTATTAAAAATAGTTAACTTTCATTGAGAATCTGGAAGATGTAAATACGGAATGAAAAAGTCATATATTAGATTTCACACCATAATGGATACTGAAGAAGCAGCCTTCAATGAATTTGGAAACAAGGCAATAGAATCTCTCCGAATTGAACCACATAGAGGAGAAAGACTGGAAACATTATCTGAGCAAAGTTTTCATATTAAGTGACCTCTTGAATAATAGCAAGCATTCTAATGTGTTATTTGACTCATGGCAGTAGCAGAGAAACTGAATAGAACAATTATTTGAAAAGTAATTTCAAAAAAATTCTTAAATTTGATTTAAAAATGTTGACCCATAGGAAGAATAAATCTACAGAAAACCATATCTCAGCATTGCCAAGAACAAGAGATAACGAACAAACCTTAAAAGCAGCTGGAGTGGAATAAGTACATTACATATATATATATATATGGAGATAATGATAAGAATATTTTGCTTATTGCTCATCAGAAACAATGAGATGATGTCTTTAAGATGTTGAAAGAAAAAATAAATATTTTTCAACCTAGAACTCTACAAATAACCTTCAAAAATGTAGGTGGAAAATCAAACATTTTATATAGATAAAAGGTGAATGAATTGTTCACTAAAGTTTAAAGTGTTTTGGCTGAAAACCAGCACTATCAAATTGAAACTAAGATAGTAATCAGGGGTTGTCAAACATTTTCTGTAAAGAGCCAGATAGTAAATATTTTAGACTTGCTGGTCACATATTGTCTCTGTCATATATTCTTATTTGCATTTTGTTTTGTTTTGTTTCTTGCAACCCTTTACAAATGCAAAAATCATTCACAAGACTTTGAAAGTACATCATTCACAAGACTTTGTTAGGTAGGATATGGCTTGCAGGCTGAATTTCCTCACTTTCTATTCTACACAAAGGAAAGAATGGCACCACAAATGTAAATACAAATGAGACAAAGTATCTGAGAATTAGAATACTCCTTTCAGAAATGTATTCTAAACCTCTGTGGATATTTGTAGAATACAGAAATGTATTCTAAAACTCTATGGATATTTGCTTTTAATTTAATTAGTGGATATAAAGATGATTAATGTAGAAACATCCATACTTTTGGATGGGAATAGGCTATCTTGTGTATGCTATTTCTTTTTAATCCACAAATCTAATGTGATCCAAATATATATTTCATTTTGAGTTCATAGGAATGTCTTATAATTAAAATTTGTATGAAAAATTAGATATTCACAGAGGATTAAGAGCAAGAGGTGTGACTTATCCTAACATTTTAAATCACATTTTATTTAAATAAAGTCACAGTAATAAATGGAATAAAGTATGGCATAAGAACAGATCATTAGAGCAAGAGAACCAAGCAGAGAATGCAGAGATAATCATTTACGTATGGGAACAAATATGTTTAGGATCAAATCACAAATCAATAGAGAAAAATAGACACACTTTAGATGGATCTGTGAAAATGGTTTATTTTATAAAGGAAAGTAAAACCAGGTTCAACTAACAACACAGTTCAAAGAAAATGTGGGAGTATGGCTTTGTGACATAGGTATGAGTAAGGAATTAAAAAAAAAACATAAACAATGGTAAAGCTTACATAAGGATGGAGGATGTTTTCCAATTAAGGATATCATAGACAAAGTCAATAGAAGGATAGCTGTATTAGTCAGGGTTCTCTAGGGAAACAGAACCAGTAGGAGATACCTGTAAATATGAGATTTTACTAAAGTGTCTCATGCAACTGTGGGGATATACAAGTCCAAAGTCCATAGTGCAAGACGCAAGCTGACAGCTCCAATGAAAATCCTAATGAATGCCCCAGGAGAGACCAGCTGGCTGAAATGGAGAGAGAGACTCTCTTCTGACTTCTCCTTTAAAGTTTTCAGATGATAAGATTAACCATCACTAATCACAGAGGACACTCCCCTTGGCCAACTGCAGATGTACTCATCCATGGATGCAATCAACGTGCTGATGCTTTATTAAACCAGCCTTCTGGTTTATTAAAATCAGCTAGGAAATGTTCTTGCAGTAATGATTGGACCAATGTTTCCTTGACCAGACAATGAGGCACTACCACCTGGCCAAGTTGACACATGAACCAACCATAACAATAACCAAATAGAAGATATTAGCAATGTATACCACTGGCAAATTTTAAGTTAGAATATACAAGAAACACCTGCAAATCATTAAGGAAAAAACGCAGGCTACACAATAAAAATAAACTACAAATTAAATCAACTACCTTATATGACAGAAAATTACAAATGACTCTCTAGCTTATGAAAGGATGCCCAAATACAATAGTATTGGAAGAAATGCAGTATCTGAAACATATGGATAATTGAAATTTAATTTAATTGCCATATTAGACCAGAAAATGTTAGAAGCTAGAATTTTCTAGGGATACAAGAAATATTATTACTTATGAACTGATGATGGGAGAATAGATGGATATGCTGTTCCAGAGGGCATCTAGCTATTCACTAATACTGAAGAAGTTTCCATTACACATGAACCTGTGAGTGCATATGAACATATGTGACTATGGGGAAAAGCAGCATGAAGTGACTGGACATATGGGAATTGTATCTCATTAAGATGGTATAAGGGCAAAGGAATTACAGAATGGAGATCTTGACAAATCCTTTGCTTTCAGATATTAGTGGTCTTGTTGTTTACATGAGTCATAAATGAGAATTTGATGCTAAAGAGATGGCTATGAAGGTAAATAGATTCACAAAAAATTGGCAATATATAGACATTAGAATTCCAATTCTAATTCATTCTGGAATTAGAGTTTGCAATGTCTTCTTAATTTTCAGACTATATGTCTACACTAAACTTTGAACTTCTTGGACCTCTTATGGTATTCTCCCATGGAGAATCAAATCTACACATTTGATTCACACCTCAGTAACACAAGGACTATTAACTAGGACTTTCTCTAGTGACTGGATTTTCCAAAACAGTTAAACTATATCCACACACAGGCTCTGGAGAGATAAGAGTATTTATATGTCTGCCCTAGCATCAATATGTTTGCATATAGCCCAGTCTTGTTTTCCCTCCAACTTCATGTTTCCATTATGTATAATCAGGTTACCTCTAAAATTCTAAAACATGAAGAAACCAGAACATTGGAGCGTCCTATTAGACTTGGCTTTTAACAGGATTATTCTGGCTGCTATGTTGCAAATAGACTGAAGGGGACCAAGAGTAGAAACAGAGAGACAATGAGGAGGCTATTATAATAAATTAGACAAGAAATATTGGTGGATAGAACCATGGAAGTGGTTGTAATGAGAAGTGATTAGATTCTAGATATATTTTGAAAGTAGAGCCACAGAGATTTGGTGTGAAAGGGAATGAGGAAAGTTGAGTGACTTCAAGGTTTTTGAAATCAAACTGGGATAATGGAGTTGCCATTCACTGAGATAGGGGACCTGCAAGAACAGATATCAGCAGGAATGAGGGTATGGGGAATGGAACACAGAATATCAGGAGTTTATTGTTCAACCATTAAGTTGAAGTATTTACTATATATCCAGGAGTTGTGTAAGACATACACATCTGGAGGGCATATAAGTCTGGAACGCAGAGGAGAAATAAGGACTGGAATTGTCAACGTATGGATGGTTTTTAAAGTTCAGAGTACTTAGCTTGAATTTCATGACTCTACATGGCATGGTTTCTACTCACATTTCTAGCTCTATTTTTTGCTAATAAGTTGATCAAATTTGTCTCTGTACTATCTCTTGAACAAGGCGTATGTTTTCTCTTCTCCAAGTCAGTGGTCATATGTTTTTTCTCTACTTGGAATGTCATCCTTCTCCTCACATTGATCTTTGACCTTTAAAAGCCTGGAATTCCATGAAGTCTTCACTGACCATCATCACCCCTTCCTCTTGCCCTAGCCAAATACTGTCTCTTCTCTTTCTTGCTTCTGCAACCTCTTGTGCCTGTCTAAGAGCACTTGCTACATGCACTTTATTTTAGATATTTGTGCACATTTCTCTTGAAAACAGAGATATATTCATTTTTATATTCCCAACATGCTCAGCCTGGTGCCTTGCACATAGTGACTGTTCAATGAATATTGTTGACTCAAATGATTGAAATCTTAAATCACCTTAATGGACAAAGGAGGAGACATTCAAAATTATTCCTTTTTTTTTCTTCTTTCATATGTGCACAACTTACTGAAGCAAACATTTTAAAAGTACATATCTGAAACAAATTGTACTCAAATGTTGGTTTCTTGGCTCCATTCATTAAATAGAAGGATGAAACTAGGAGTTGGTTGTTTGAATTTCCCATGCACTGATTTTCTAACTGAGGCTGATTCTATCAAGTTTAGAGATACAATAACTGATAAACTGACTATTCTACTACTACTGCATGAATAAAGTTGGTAATCTGGATGACATTCTATAGTTGATCCATTAAAAATATCATTTTAATTGTCTGTGTTGATTGACCATGATATTAATTAAAATGCTAAGAAAGAACATATAGGAACTTGACTGCCTTTATACTACAAAGTTTCATTAGCCTTCATTTTAGCTCTAAATTAGTGAGTAATTTGTACTTCTAAAATGTGCTTAAATGCATAGCTAATGTTGAGTATTTATGTTTCAGGGAATTTTATAATTTCTTTATAAATATTACTTCCATATTCAATCATGCTTTGGTTCCTTACAGAAATTTAGAAAAAAAGTGAATAGTAGGGACTCTGTTTTTTATAGCCTCAATTCACTGTATAGTTTATTTTTAAAGCTTTATAAATTCTATATTGCTTGGCTATATTCTGTTAAAACCAGAAGTATGGATAGTAGTAGATCTCATTCAATTCTTTAAATATTGTAATATTGTACTGCCTAGTACTGAGCTAGGGATATGAAAGTGGAAAAGGTAATATCTGTTTTTAAGAAACTCAGGGTTTAGTGAGGGAGTCATTTAAACAATAATAATATTAAGAAAAATAATTGTTGAATTTCCTTATCCACTATTTACTTAACTTTGTTAACTAATCATAGCTTAACCATTTTAGCTTTGTCAACATCAAATGAATACCCTTTAAATGTAATGGTGGTGTCTGTGGCTTGCAACTTATTTCACCAGTACTTACTTCACCAGAACAGTAGCCTGCTAGAACTCCCAATACACTGAAAATTATTCCTCTAAAAGTGTATACTTTAGAACTGTTTTGCTATTTGTTATTTTAGTTACCCCCAAATAGGAAATAACTCAATTAGCCATAAGGAAAAGAAAAGAAGTAGTTAATTTCACAGCATTCACTGAATAGCTCTTTTGTTTTAATTACTGAAAGGCAGTTACATGAAGGCACACTGTTTTCTCTCAAAGAATTTTTAAAGGATTCTGGGAGGCAAAATTTCCATGTATTTTAAAATGTGAGAGCAATTGTAGAACTTCTTATCAGCAAGTACAAAACACTGATTATAAAACTAAAGGTACACCAACTCAATATAATGATTGAAAATAAGAAGGTACAGATCAGTAAAAAAAGTATTTTACAAAATTTCATTTGCTTTTCATTGAAAGTAGTATCATAGTATACTTACAAGCAAAGTATAGTTAATGTTTTATTTGAGAATTTCAGGAGGTTCAACTCCTTTTTTGCTGTGTGACTGATCTCTTTCAGAAATGGATGGTCTGAAACAGAATTAGCACTCTCTCTAGTTCAGTCACAAGTACATCTGTCAATGTCCAAATTTTTCACAAAAGACAAAATGCATACCACCTGATGGAACTACAGAGAAGCCATAGAGGAAGATAGTGCAGATTTTTTATCTTTATTGGATTAGCATTCTGATAGATTTAGAAGTCAAGTCAATGTATTACCAAGGCTCTGGGAGAATCCTTTAAGATAACTCAGGAAGACTTCACTGAAGATTCATTGGCTAGATTTGTTTCTTAGTTTTAGACACATTTTTCATTTTTAAACTTGATTTGGAAATATGTGTTGGAAAGAGTTTTTTTGTTTTTTGTTTTCCTTCCTCTAGATTTTGCTTTTCCTGAGATGTTGGCTGAAAAAAACTGGCTTAGACTTTTCTTTGGTGAATATTTTTTCTGAAAGGTAACAATTATATATTATATCAGGAGTTGTGATTTTATTCAAGATGTTTGTTTTCTATCATTTATGCTCCTTTTAAAGAAATTTTTTCATTTACAAAATACATAATAAAAAGGCCTGTAGGATTTTAGACTGTTGTGACTGGAAGAGGCCTTGAGGATAACCTAGATGAGTGTTTTTCAAATTGGTCTCAAATCAACACAATAAGAAGTATTTTCACATCATTACCCAATAAACACATACAGCACACCAAGAGACAGGTATATAAAACAGAAACAGAAATTTTATTAAATGATACTTAACTACATTTGAGGATCTCTGTATGAGATCTTCTTTCTCTTTCTATTTATTCTTTGTCTTCTCTTCCCTCCTCTTCTTTTCTCATTGTGGTAGTTTGAAGGTGTTATGTACCCCAGAAATGGCCATGTGCCTGTGGGTGCACACCTACTGTGGGTGGGGCCTTCTGACAAGATTATTTCAATTGCGATGTGACCCACCTCATTCAGTGTGGGTCTTGGTCCTCCTGCTGGGATCCTTTATATTAGGATAAAGGCCACAAAGAAGCTACGGTTCATGAAGAGAACTTCAGAGAAGTTGAGGAAGGAAGGCCCTGAGGCCAGAGGCTAAATGTGACAAAACCCAGGAGAGAAGGACCAGCAGACATTACCATGTACATTGCATGTGGCAGAGGAGCCCCAGATACCGTCAGCTTGTCTTCAGAGAAGTTATCATGCTGTTGATGCTTTAATCTGGACGTTTTCACAGCCATAGAACTGTAAACTTGTAAGTTAGTAAATCCTCATTGTTAAAAGCCAGTCCATTTCTGGCATATTGCATTGCGATAGCTTTAATGTACAAAAACAATCACCATCCTCTTCTATGGCCCTCTTCTCTTTTTTCTCTCTTCACACTCTCTGTCTTTGTATTCTGTTTCACTCTCCTTTGTTTCCTTCTTTCTCTGTCTCTCTCATCATTTCTCTCTCAACTCTCTTCACTCACTATTATCTTTCTCCCTCTTTTTTCTTTCATTTTCTTTACTCTTTACTTCTACACTCTTCTCCTTGCCCCGCCCCCCTTCTCTTTCTTTTTATCTCATCTCTTTTTCCTTCTTCCTTATTTTATTACATTTTTGAAAATGCTAGTGCTGGTCCACTAATTGGTCCCACTACAAATTTGAAAAACACTGACCCAGATCAAGTCCCTCATTTTGCACTTAAGGAAACTGAGATTGATAGAAATGAAAACACTTGATCAAGAGCAAATATTATGTCTTAGATACATCTAGTTATAGACACATTTAGGTTTAGGATGTAGGACTTTAAAGATTTTCAAAGAAACCAAAATAATATTGCAGGTCATCGCTTTTTTAAATAACATAGTGAGTATAGCTTATTAAACTTCTGAACCTGTCTCCTTGTTTTGAAGAGTACAAATTATAGCTGGTTGAAATTATAAGCAATATTGTATGGGTGAAATTTGGAAATTCCCTCAGCTTTCTAATTTCATATATTTTCTGTCCATTAGAAAGTTATGATTTTTTTTCCAAGTAAGGAACAATTATTATAGTTATGCATAAAAAAAAGGACTTGAATACTCCACTATATACAATTACACAGAATCCTTGCATTATATTTAGGACATGGAGGAAACAGGAGAAGTTATTAATTTACTTTCATACTGCTAGGAAAAAGTCTGTGGGTGAAGAGAATAACCAGGCAGAGTTTGACCAAATATCCCTATGTTTAGCCCCTTGCCAAGGGTTAGTATGTGTGAATGCCAGAGAAACATGCTAAGGGCAAGGGCAAGTGAGAAAGTGAAAAATTTGAAAGTTATTTTTCCAGTAAGTACTGTGAAGTGCCAGGTACTATGATATGCCAAGGGACAGAAAGAAAGAAGAATGGGAAAAATTAATATCATCAATGCTATGTGGTAGAGAGTTGATTTGTCTACCAGTATCAGAGCATTATTGCTGATAAATCAGCTTTTATCTTGGGGAGAGATTTGTGATGCCAACAAAGGAGCTCAGCACTTTATTTTCCCCTTTTCTTCCTTTGTTTCTTTAGGAACTCATTCTATTTTTGCCTTTTTCAGAGTCAACTTTGCATGTGTTTTTTTGTTTTGTTTTGTTTTTGGTAATTTAGTTTCCATCAATATCCTTTATTGTTTCTGAAAGGTGCATCACATTTCAAGTGGAATTTTTGCGATAATGGAATAAATTTGATAATATTTGGATTGAGAGGAATAACTTCTAGATCCTACTAGCTACTGAAATGATTGTTTTATATATAATATTTTTATAATATACATGTTATAAATAACAGTTCCATTGTCAAATTACAATGAGCATAGTCCTCCCAAGATCTGGGAATAAAGAGAAAAGAAAATAATGTTGCACCAATGGTGTGCTGGAGCTGACTCATACTGGCTTACAAGACCAGTTACATGCATTTTCCCAATTCCATTGTCCAGTGACTTCATCTTGGTAAAATGAAATTAGCCATGATCTGAACGCTCCATGGGAATTAGCAAGTGCTCTAAATCACTGTTTTTATTTTACTTATTTGTTTTTGCATTAACTTATTTGAGAGCTGATTTACCAGTATATTATTGAGTGTGATAAATGGCAAAAATATTATAAAGCAAAACATTCAAAACTTTGAATAACTGATCTTAATCTAAAAGTATTGGATGCTAGTCAATCAGCATCGTTGGTTTTGGATCAAGAGTTTATAACTTGCAGTTTTGCCGAGAATTTGGAGTTAACTGAAAAATTAAAAGGAAGCACAACTCGTAGATTTTTTTTTTTACTAATTTAGAAATATTTTAAAGTATTTTATAATCAATAATAATAATATTTTGGGCTCACTGTGATACTTTTATAGACTTCAGGAAAGAAGGACAAGAAGGAGTCTGAACAGAATCTAAATAAGAAAATGAAACACTTTACAATTAATATTTATCCTCACTGTATAATTTCATTTCAACCATTATTATATTTTCTGTGTTATTTGATAAGTTTGTGAACTATACTATTTCAATATAAATGAATTTTTTTACCTTTATGTTAAAAGTAACTACTTTAACTTCTATTCCTGTTAAATAATTTACTATACTTAGTATAATGCCGTTTACTTGTATTTAAGAGATGCCTTTATGGCAGACACCCAGATTCCTCTGTCTGAAGAACTTGCTGCCCAGCCACAGGAGTAGGGTATACAGACAGCTGTGAGGTGTCAGCACCTTCAAAGTTTTCCTCAGCTGCAGAAATCTGCTTAGTCCCATGTCACATCTTCCTTAGGGACCCTCCATTTGACTGAAGGGTGTGGGATATGGAGATTGAGCCTATTAAACTTGATACTGGACACTTCAGAACTTCTTGCTGAATTGGCAGATTTTTTCCCCAATATTATAGTTCAACTTCTTCTTCTGGCCAATGCTGTTTCTCCCCACTTCCTTTCACAAATACTGATCCCTAGTGTTCTAGTTTGCTAGCTGCCAGAATGCAACAACCAGAGACAGATTGGCTTTTTTTTTTTTTTAATATAGAACACTTCACGAATTTGCATGTCATCCTTGTACAGGGGCCATGTTAATCTTCTCTGTATCATTCCAATTTTAGTATATGTGTGTAGGAGCCAAGGGTTAAAACAAGACCTGCAGAACTTGTTGAGAGCAGCTGGCATCAAATTGGTGGCAAGAAATTGAGGAAACAGTTATTTGCTTAATGGAGAACAGTCTGGGGGAGAGAGAGAATGTTTCTTTTGTCTTAGCCCCAGGTTCTTTGTGGTCATCTTAAGTAAGTGCTCTGTATTCTCACCAGATGCATGTGTACTCTTTGTCACGTGAACCCTGCAGGAACCAGTTAAGAATAAAGTTGTCTGATGTCTCTGGTCTGTTATCGCTGAGCTTCAGACCCCCTGAACCCATCTGTGTCTGTCTTTCATTCTGTCTATCATTCTTTCTTTCATTCTTTCTTTCTCATCATTCCTTAATATACTTCGTGCTCCATTTCATAGGAAGCAATGTTTGGTGCACAACATGGAGCTCGAAGAAGACTCCAAAACAATGTTAAGGAACCAAGGAAAAGTTTCCATTAGAGGGAAGTGTGTCCAGCCAATAGAAGAGGACTCGAGTCATATTGGTAAGTAAGCATTTTCTTGGAGCATCAGGGTAATGGGTAATCACAATGGGCGGCTGGAGGAGTGTGTTAGTGTGTTGAAAACATTGTTAGAAGCTACTAGCGTCTCTGTTACATCTGAATTATTAAGCTTATTTGATCTCATTCAAAAACATTGTCATTGGTTTCACCCTGAGTGTCATAATGTTCTAAATTTAAAACAATGGCGTTTGGTTATGAAGACTCTTCAGAGGGCTTATCAAAAAGGGGAGACTGTTCCATTATCAGCATGGACATTGTGTCATCAAATAACTTCAGCCTTAGATCCCTTACAGTCAGAAAGTGAAGATGGGGAAGCTGAGAATTTTTCCCAAAAAAACATGACTGCGACAGTGGATATAGATGAAAAGGGAATGAAACTTAGAGAGAAGGTAGGGGATTTGCTCTTGTCATTGCAGATGATGGAACCTTGGTTTGGATTTCCTTGAAGAGAATAAAACCCAGACATGTCGACCTGGATGAAAATAACTAAATGGGTAATGTATATTATAGGACATATAACTTTAATTGCTGAAGGACAGGGACATTTTTATACTTATTGGGTTTATATTCCTAACCTGCCTCTGCTGTGGGCCCTAACATGGGCCAATCCAACTTTGCCAAAATATTTGAATGCTAGTTTAGGATTCCCAGGTCCAGTAGATTCTAGGCTTCCAAAAATTCTTAGGAAGAAGAAAAATGGTGTCAAATTTAACTCTTCAATTTTTAGAAAGACCCATATGCATAACTCTAAGGAAACAAATGATACTTGCCTGTTAGATGGGAAAGAAAGTTGGAATGGATGGTAGTTATGTCATATGGATCGAACAGTTATTATAGTTAATGATTCCTATGGAATTGTAAGAGATGTGGCCCCTGTGGGGTCTCCCATCTCTAACTTGAGGATAACTGAGATTATATGGACAGGCAAGCTAAATCAGAGTTTAATACTTAGAGGATGATTTGCGCCAAATTTTTGGGATGATAAATACATTATTCAGAGAAATTTATGGAAAATTTTCCTAGGACTGGGACCAATTTATATAGCAAATTCTAGTAACTATAACTTCCCTTTAAATAGCAACCATAAACACTATATGCATATAAGAAATCAAACTTTTGAATTGTGAGAATTATTTTCTATTCACTTGTATCCAAGCGTTTATGTTTCAGGAAAATGAGACGATAGTAGCAGCAAGGAGAAGAGGTATTTAGCTGCTGGTACAGATGTCAAGACCCTGGCAATCCTCTCCAGAAACACAAGTCTTGATCCACTTGGTAAAAAGAATATCTGAAAAGGACTAAGAGGCTAATTGGACTCATTATTATAGCTGTCATTGGAATCATTGGAATTATCACAGTGGTTGCAGTCATTGGAACTGCATTGTTAGGTTTGGGGCTGTTTATACTGTTTCTCTTCCTCCTCAGCTGTGTTTAACAACCAATAATCAAAGTAAGAAAGCTTGACTGGTAGCCAATGATGGGTAATATCCTTCCTTCAGAGCTTAAGGGCAACCTAAGACAGGCACAGTCACTAATCAAAGCTGCGCTAACCATGTGATTCTTGCAAACCTCTTGGCTCCCTCCCGAATCAAAGTCAGAGAGCTTGACTGGTGGCCAATGACAGGTAAGACCCTTCCTTCAGAGCTTAAGGGCAACCTAAGACAGGCACAGTCACTTTGGCTAATAAAATTTAAAAAGGGGGGGAAATGTAGGAGCCAAGGGTTAAAACAAGACCTGCAGAATTTGTTGGGAGCAGCTGGCATCAAAGTGGCGGCAAGAAATTGAGGAGACAGTTATTTGCTTAATGGAGAACAGTCTGGGGGAGAGAGAGAATGTTTCTTTTGACTTAGCCCCAGGTTCTTTGTGGTCACCTTAAGTAAGCACTCTGTATTCTCACCAGGTACATGCGTACTCTTTGTCACGTGAACCCTGCAGTATATAAGCAGGAACCAGTTAAGAATAAAGTTGTCTGATGTCTCTGGTCTGTTATCGCTGAGTTTCAGACCCCCTAAACCCATCTGTGTCCATCTTTCATTCTGTCTTTCATTCTGTCTTTCATTCCGTCTTTCAATATCCTTCAAGCTCTGTTTCATAGGAAGCAACATATGTGCTGCCGAAGCAAGTACTGGATTGGCTTTTCATAACAGGGGATTTATTTCATCAGTTCTTCAGAGGAAAGGCAGCTAACTTTCGACTGAGGTTCTTTCTTACATGGGAAGGCATAGGGTGATCTCTGCTGACCTTCTCTCCAGGCCTCTGGGTTCCAACAACTTTCCGCAGGGTGATTTCTTTCTGCCTCTTCAAAGGCCTGGGCTGAGCTGCGAGTACTGAGATGGGGGAAGCTGAGCTGCTTGGGCTGTGCTACGTTGAGATCTCTCACTTAAGCACCAGCCAATTAAATCAAGCATCATTCATTGCAGAAGGCTCTCCTCCTAGCCGACTGCAGATGTAATCAGCAACAGATGAGGTTCATGTATCATTGGCCCATGTCCATAGCAACAGAACTAGGCATGTTCACCTGGCCAAGTTGACACCTGAACCTAACTACCACATGTAGTAAACATTTTACTCTCCAAATGTTGTTCAGTGTTTGTCTTTAGACAATCCAACCTACAACAGACCTGTACATATACATTTGCCTCATGCCAAAGCAATTTTATCATGTCTTTTCACTGCCATTGAGCCTTGCATTTCTGGTATGTTAGCCCTCTTTCATAGTTTCCCCTGTGGCTTTGACTATAGCAGAAGTTGATAGAAAAGCTGCTTTAGAGATTTTTCTCTGTGTTTCAGGACATATCCCCCACTGTATGCACATTTGGTATGAAGTTTCACATATCTCAATACTCTGTCACATTAAATAGAATTTTATAGGTACAATTAGACATCTTAGAAATCTGATTGTTCTGTAAGCCTATAAAAGTCAACTGAAGGGAAACTATTTTAATAGTAAATGGATATATTACAGACTTTATGAATTTTAAATTTAAATCAAAATTCTACTTGGTTGAAATTGAAAAGACATCAATATTGTTTGCATCATTAATTGTAAGGTTTAACTGAAAACAGAAGATATCATTTTAAATCTTATGTTACTCAGAATACCGCATTGAGATAGTTACCTTCTTTCTACGATCAGTTCACAAGTTCACATCTCCTAAATTTCTCTATGAAATTACCTTGTGATACTATAAGGTGAAAAATAAAAAATTAAAAGGATAAATAAAGTATTTACCTCTTTAATGAACATGAATTCCTTCATATAACTCTTTTGGAGAGTTGTATGAAAATGTTAAGAATATAGATGGAGAAGATAAGAAATATGATAAACAGTAATATTTACCCTAAAGTTTTGAATCTCTAATGTGCTGAGCTGCTTGGGCTGTGCTACTTTGAGATCTCTCACTTAAGCACCAGCCATTAAATCAAACATCGTTCACTTCCCTTATTAGAAGTGATTTTCATCTGAATTAGAGTAGTGGATAGAACCAGATTTAGTCACTGTTAAAACCCCGCAGTAATCTTTGATAGAAATTAGTGTTAGATAATTTTCTCTTTCAGCACTAATAACATAATTTGATCAAAGCATTCTCTTAAAGATGTAGACATGTTTTTAGATAGATATGTTTTGGTAGATATGATTCAGGTATAACGTGAGCTTCTGGGGATTATGTGCATTATTTTCCTCCTATAGCAGATAGGCTACATATTTTATACTTTTTAAAATGAAAATAATAAAATAACTTGCTGCCAAATGATGGTGAGCATAATTTTCCCACATTAAGAATCTTATTCTTACCTATTACCTATTCTCTGATTTAAATGCAATTCATAGAAATCTAGCTCAGAGGATTTACCTCCTTCTCCCTTCTTTTCTGTTTTCACACTCTAACAATAAGATCAGAAAAAGCACAGCGTGAGAGTAATTTGTATAAACTTGAAAGTTTGGGTGGCTTGAAAGTGCAGATTCCCATCAAAGGGTTAGTTGCAAATGGAAAAAAAGTTGCAAATTGGAATGTGTTTACTTTACTTTATTTAATTACTTGTTTACAATTTAAGAAAAATAAATTAATATGAAGCTTAACTTAAGAAATAATTCTTTAAAAATAGGGGGTGGCAAATATTCAGAAATACATTTTCAAAGTCTAGCTTTAATATTTATTTGGGATTTTTTAAAGATAAAACATTTAATCTTTGTGAGCTTGCTCTGTAAACAGATAATAACATGTGCACAAACACACACACACACACACACACACACACACACACAGACACCTCTACCTGTAGTCCCAATCTCATAGGACTATTCTGGGAATTGACAGGGTTAACATGCAGACAAGTACTTTAACAACTGTAAATTGCTAAAGAGTACAGTGTTCGTAAAAATGATGGAAGGCTTATAGAGAGAAAAATAATTTTAAATCAATACCCACATCAAATCCATCAGGACCTTTTTCTGAGAACTCCAAATGAACACCAAGAAAAGCAGCAAGCATATAAGAACACATTCTTCACTCCTGGCAGCCTCACTTGTTGGCCCCAGTACCGTGTATCAACCCACATACACAGACGTATACATTTTGTCATCATATGCCCTGCCAAAAAGATGAAGAAATGAAGAAACACTACATTTCTCATATTGTTATTTATACGTAAATTACAATTGAGATAAAGGTAAATTAGAACTCAGGAGATGTGTGAAAGGAAATAACTGATGAGATTAATTTTGCTTTTGTTGTCTGTTTGATGCATTTTGACACCAAAGAAAGACACATTGTTTTGAACCAGAGCAAGCCTCTGCCTAATGGTTGTACTCTATGAAAGCCACAAGTATAACGTATACATAGTAAACATGGAGTATGGTACTGTTTGGAGATATTGGCTTCAAGAAGGAAGAGAAATTGGAAAGGACGATTCATTCAACAATTATCTGTTAAATAATTTGGACACCATCCTAGGAGTGAGGATATAAAGAGAAAAGACAATTTACTTGTCTTTGGGATCACACAGTCTAGTAAATGATGACAGGATAGGTGCTAAGTGCTGATGACCACAGAAAGGTTGTGAAAGACCTCTAATCCCAATTGATACATCCAGAGAAGTTTCCTTAAAGAAGTGACAGTTGATTTGCATCTGCATTTTGAAGTGGGAATAGGAATGAACCAGGATGGGACGTTTCCAGGCAGAGGAAAGTTTCTGTACAAAGATTCACGTGGATGAAAGAACATTACATGTTTTGGAACTGCATATGTATTTATTCGTCCATAAGGCTGGAATATAGTGCACCATGAAGGTATGGCAAAATGAGCTGGACTGTTAACTGTGTGCCAGATCCTTAACAACCTTGTATGACCAATAAAGAGCAATCGTCTAAATATTTAATCAGGGGAATGAGATGATAGTTGCAGTTCAGAGGCAAAGGATTTGAATAGACTCTTCTCTAAAGAAAATGTACAAATACTCATTAAGCACATGGAATGATGTTCAAAATCATTAGTTATTAGGGAAATGCAAATAAAACCAAATGAGATGCCATTTCACATGCCCTAGAATGGCTAGAATTAAAAAGAAAGCATACCTGTGTTAGATAGGTTGGGAAGAAATTGAAACCCTGATATGTTGCTAGAAAAAATATGAAATAATGCAGTCACTTTGGAGGACAGTATGACAGATCTTCAAAACTGAAATGTGGAGTTAAAAATTCTACCTCTGATTTACTCAATAAAAAGAATAAAAACATGTTCATAAAACATGTATGGTATTATTCATAGTAACATTATTCATAATAGCCAAAAAGTAGGAATAGGATATTTGTCTATTAGCAAAGGAATGAATAAAAAGTATTGTATGACATCAAAAAAGCATTCAATCAATCAATAAAAGAAAATGCAATATAAAGATATGATACAGTGCAGATGAACTTTGCGACCAAAATGATAAATGAAAGGTACTAAAGGTAAAAGACATACTATAGGTTTCTGTTTATTTGTAATGAATAAACAAGCAGATCTATAGAAATGATAAGCAGATTAGTTATTATTTAGGGCTGGAGGAGAAATAGAGAATGATACCTAATGGGGACCTTTGGAAGTGAAAACATTCTAAACTTAGATTATGGTGATGATTGCACAACTCTGTAAATAATGTAAAAACCATTTGTTTTTACATTTTTGATACAAGACATTTATGGTATATGAATTGTACTTCAACAAAGCTGTTACAAAATTGGAGGCATAAAATAAGACTTTGTCAGATATATAAAAGCTGGTATCTTTCTTTCCTATGAGAACAGCAAATAAGCACTAAATGAAGATCTTCAGGCTGAAAAAAGAAATCATCAAATGAAAATTGAAGTGTACTAAAAGGAAATGTAAAATAATACATTTATATTTTTCAACTTATTTAAAACATTGAATTTAAATAAAACCAATATAAATTTAATATAGGATTTATAAAATATTTAGAAGTAAAACGCGTGTCATAATAATGCTAATTCTGGTAGGTGGTAACTGAAAACACACTGTTGTAGTGTTCTTACGTAACACTGGAAGGGTTATATTACTATTTCCTACAATTCTAATGCTCATTCAGGATAGACTGAGAGTTGTAATATGCTATTTTTCCCTGATTTTAGAAAATTCTCTAAAACCTAAAATAAAAACGATACACCTCAGAAGCAACAGAGGAGACAAACATGGTTTATTAATAAATGATGAAAGTTATAACAGATAAATAGAAAACTAATAAGACTGTAGATTCAGAGCCACTATGCCATTAGTTACATTATATAAGAATAATCATTCTAATTAAAAGGTAGACATTCTGAAATGGATGGAGAAGGGATAAACAATATCGAATTACATGTTTTACAAGACTATCATGTGGCATATAAAGAGTCAGTGAAGAGTTGTGGTTCCAAATAAGATGGAATAAGATACTTCATCCTGTCTCTCCTACAAAGAGGGAGAAATCTTGGAACCAAAATCTTGGAGAAGATGTATTAGGAGGCTATTTAAAGATGTTAAAAATCAATTGGTAGCAGGCAGATTAGGGAAAAATACAAAAATTCAAAATTCTATAGAGCCATCAGTGAGTCAACTTTTTTTGCTTTCTTCCATTATCCACTAGCCCAAAGCAGGTAGAAACCCATAAGTGAGCACTGGCATAGAAGAGAGAATTTCATGGAGCGTTCTAGCTTTGTCTAGCAGGACAGGGTTCTCCTTACACTTAGAGAAAATTTAGAAGCTCTCTCTTTTATTTTCCTTTATTATTTTATACCCCAGACCCTAATAATCCAATGGCAACCCTCTTGAGGGCGACAACAAGAACCTGAGAGAGTTGAACCTCTGACAAATGACAGATAACCTTCCTCTCCATTCAGTGAACCTAAAATTCTACGATGGTTGGGACAACTTATCTTGCTTTTTTGCCACTCTCTTCGAGTCCTGCCTCTTTGGCCCACAATTATAGTCATAATTGTGAAAATGTGTGGCAGCATTGATAAACTAGAGCCTTGGATCTTTGGCGAGGTCCATAAAGGAACTGTAAAGAACCAGAGAGATCTCATAGAGAAGTGTGCTAGGAAAAATGAACCCATAAAGTTGACTATGAGCTTCCAGGCTGAGTTGCACCTGTGTGTATCTGATCCTAATTAACATATGACAAACATTGAAAACTGAAAAAATGGATGAACTGACACTCAGGACCCAAACCAACAGTCAGTGGGGAATAGGTAGAATAGAACAGAATAGCAAAGCAAAGGCTGGACCCAAATGGTCTTCCAATGTAATAAACAAATTATCCAGGATAAATCCAGAATCGTGGAACAAATGAAAAATTACAAAACTCTCAAGTAAAATGCGAATATAAAATCAACAGGACCATGATTACTTTGAGAAAGAAAGGCATGTATTTTAGAATTTATTTATTTATTCATGAGCTTTTTTTTTTTTTTTGGTTTGTTTTTTGTTTTTTTGCATGGGCAGGCACTGGGGAGCAAACCCGGGTCTCCAGCATGGCAGGTGAGAAATCTGCCTGCTGAGTCACTGTGACCCAAAAATCTGCCATTTATATATAGTTTCCCTCAAAATATAGTTCTGTGTTCTCTTCAGTTTGATTGCCTTATAAAGCCCATATTGTAATAAGGCTCTTGTGGATGTACTATGCATTTCCTTTAAAAATTTTTTTTTGTGGTATCATATATGCATTTCAAAATTTCCCATTTGAATCATGTTCAAGTGTACAATACAGTCATATTAATTACATGTAGAATATTTTGCAACCATTGTCACTATTCATTAATGAAAACTTTTCATCACCCCAAACAGAAACTCTGTATCCATTAAGCAGTAATTCCCCACCTACTCTCCCAGCCAATGATAATCTGTAATCCAATTTATGTGTCTGGATTTTGCATATTCTAGGTTTTTCATATGAGTAGATTTATGCAATATTTGTCTGTTTTTTTTAAGGGAGATTCAACAAGATCTCATTCAAAATCCTAGCAGGATTTCTGTAGACATCTGCAAGCTGATGTGAAAATGTATATTTAAAAGCAAAGATGCCAGCACAACAAAAACAATTCTGAAAAAATGAGTTTGGAAGACACAAATTGGAGCCCTACTTAAATACTGGGCTAGGACAGTAAAAATACATGAAGAATCTATAGTATCTTTCAGTGCCACAAAGGAAAGAATTACTTAAAAAATAAAACAATGTATGTATGTAAAAATGACACAGGAGTCAAATGAAAGAGATCTCCATGGTCAAAATTAGAGTAATTTGAAGAATAATACAACTAAAGTAATATTAGATAATAGTTAAATGTATAAAATAAACATATAAGAGTCTGTACAGATATAAATAAATAATTGAATGAATAAATAAATGTGAGAGAGAAGAGACAAATCTTCTTTAGTGTTAAATTGCAAATAATTTATGTAGCTGTACTCTCCTCCAAGAGATGGAGTTTAATGCCCCCTTTCCCTGATTGTGATCTTGACTTAGTGATTTGCTTCCCTTAGAAGAAAAGAGAATATAAAAAAAATAAAGAAGAAGAAGAAAGAAAAGATAGAGTAACTCTAGAGTGAAAATTCCTGACAAATACTATATTTATTAGGTGACTGAAATAAGCAGAACAAGTACTAAGTCAAGTTAATAGCCTGTACCCTCGGTTATGTGATAAGAAGGGCAACTTACTTCCATGGTGTTCTTATCATCCTTACCTGACACTTATAACCCCAGAAGAGCCATGAGCTAAACATCAGAGCAACCCAATTTGAGGGACATCTTATAAATAACTTATCACTATCAAAAACTCTAAAGGTCATGGAAAACAAGGAAGGACTGAATTATTGTCAAAGACCAGAGGAGACTAAGGAGATATAGTTGCCTAAATGCAATTTGACCTGGATGTGATCCAGGAAAAGTAAATGTCCATTACTGGAAATAATAGTGAAATCTGAATAAAGTCTGAAATTCAGTAATATACAAATGATATTAATTCAATGATATAAATAGGGCAAACTTGAAGAGGATTATATGAGGACTCTCTGAACTATCATTGTGGCTCTTTTTTTGGGTGGATGGCCCGGGAATCACACCCAGGTCTCCCACATGGAAAACGAGCATTCTATAACTGAACCACCTGTGCACCCTCATTGTGGCTTTTCTGCATATATAAAACTATCCTAAAATTATAAACATACATACTAAAAATTGTCGAGGATGCAATCCAAAATTACTTTGGTTGAAGAACCACAACATTCTTAATCCAAATGGGAGAAAATAATAAACAGATGCAAACTCCAAGATCAAACAGATGTTGGTATTATCTGATAAAGACTTTAAAATGACTATTATAAAACCATCCAAATAATCAATCACAAACACTGTTGAAATAAATGGAAAAAGTAAAAACTTTAGGAAAGATAAATAGAAGGTACTAAAGAGAATGAAATGGAAATTTTAGAAAAAAAAATACAATACCAAACCAGAAAGAAAAACTCTCAGGTAAAAATCAAAAGAATTGAGTCAGCAGAGGAAAAAAACATAAACTTAAAGATAGATCTATATAAAATAACCAGTGTGAACAAAAGAGAGAAAAACATGAAAAAAAAAAGATACATGTTCAGCATCTAAACATAGCATCATATAGAATGGTGGACTCCAAACTAATGAAAGAACAAAAGGTCAAAATTAAAGCAATGAAGTTAGTAAAAGGGGAATAATTGTGATGTGTGGGTATTCTGGTTTTCTAGCTGCCGGAAAGCAATATATCAGAAACGGAATGGCTTTTAAAAAGGGGAATTTAATAAGTTACAAGTTTATAGTTCTAAGGCCATGAAAATGTCCCAATTAAAACAAGTTTATAGAAATGTCCAATCTAAGGCATCCAGGGAAAGGTAACTTGGGTCAAGAAGGCTAATGATAGATGCTGAACATCTATTTTTTTTTTTTCATGTTTTTCTCTCTTTTGTTCACACTGGCTATTTTATATAGATCTATCTTTAAGTTTATGTAAACTAATCAAGACTAGAAAGGGTGGAGACATGTCTTCATTTAATCAAGTTTCATACACACAATTGATTGAGTCACATCTCCATGGAGATAACCTCATCAAGTTTCCAACCTATAGTACTGAATAGGGATTTGAAGAAACCATTGCTCCTACAAGATTGATTACGATTAAAACATGGCTTTTCTAGGGTACATAAATCCTTTCAAACTGGTACAGTGGGGAAAAAAGAGTTTCCAAAAGCACAAAATATGTTGCAAGTTTTGAAAACTTTTAATCAAATTTAAGGATTTCTGTAGAACTAAAGATACCATAGACACAAGTAAGAGATGGACGATTGATTGGTTTCAGACATATTTGAAATGTCTATGACTGGTAAAATTGAGGTAAGAATATGCAAGAAACATCTGCAAATCAGCAAGAAAATGTAGGCTCACCAAGAGAAAGCTGACAACCAATTTAAAGAAAAAAATACAAAAGACTGCAACATACACATATCAATAGATGTTTTAAAATCTTTAGTAAGGTGGGAAGTACACAGGGACCAAAACAATACATAAAACAATGAAATTAGATCAGAAAAAATACCTTGAAAGCAAAAAAGTGGCAAGGATTTAAAGAAATAAAAAAGTATGATCATTTATGCACATTTCAAAGAATAATGGACAGATTCAGCCATAATGGAGAGCAGTCCAGTAGCTCACTGACTGTGAAGAACTGAACACACATGAGCATGTGGGTTTGCTATGAGCACGTGGGTTTGTTAAGAGCACATATTAACATGGGGAGAAGAAGCATACATGATTTGATGAATGGAAATTGTGCCACAGTAAGATCATACGAAGGAAAGGGGATAAGAGAATAGAGATCATGAAATATCTTAAGTTCAATTTACACTTTCAGATGAGCCTATTCTTTTTCTGAGGCCTAAGTAAAAATAACCCTGGTCAGTCTGGAATTGGATTTGCAATTTCCTTTTTTCTTAATTTTTGTAGTTTTCCCACTGCAAATGTATTAGCTTGTCTCATTTTTCTCACAGCATTCTACAGTGCACCACGCATTTGCTTGACATCTATGGCATCTCATTTGACTGGGCACTAGGGGATGGTCCACATGCTCTAGGGAGTTTACAGTGTTAACATGCTTTTATTGATGGGCAGAGCTACTGTTTTTTGTTAGTTCTCATCAAGTCCTCTTTTCCTTTCTATCTTGTCTCTTATGTGTATAATTAATGGGTCCTCGGATCTTCCAAACATAAGGAGCCTCCTGAGCATTGTAATAGTTCATTATAATGTGACCATAACTGCTAACGTTACCACAGAATCCTCACTGCTTTAAAGCAAACCACTGACATTTATTTTAACCATTCTTCATATGCAGATCGACCTGGAAGCTGTAGCAGCAAATGATCATTTAAAGATTTGCAGAGAGCAACATTTATATTTTATCGTCATCTACAATGTATCATGAAATGTGGAATAGCACTCAAGATAAGACAGGTGAAAGTAAAATGGGAAAAGAATATGTGTAAATATATAAATGATGCACATTTATGAGAACTTTATGAGAAACATAGTAGGTATTTTGGGTCCACATCTCAATCTTTATAGAATGACTACTGAAGTTTCCGTTGCAACATGGTTATGTAACCCGTCCTAGAAATAATTTTGAAACAAATTTTAAGAAGACAGCTGAAGTGAATGAAAGAATAAAAGATGGATAATGACTGTGACTAGACTAATCATCTTTGGAGGATCAGACGCTTGGGTAGCAAGATCAAAATCTATGAAATCCTTAACAGACTGTAGAATATGTTCTTGGGGCATCCAATCTTCCCTCAGCATTTATTCAGAATTTGCAGCATTTCAGTGCCTGTGTTGTGGTGCTCACAGGCTGATTAAGAAGACTGATATAAAAATAAATAGAAAACATATATAATAATTCTAATAGAAGGATAGATTTAAAGGCTGCTTGAATGATGTATTAGAGTTAAGGAGGTTGAGGCAGCAAGGATAGTTCTGAAATTTATTAAATGTCTAGCAGTGGTGGTTACCAGCAAAGAATATATAATCAAATGGAAGAACATGCTCTAGAAGAACATGTTTTATTATGTTTGAGGAATCTTGATATGTTATTACTGCAGTATATTAATGTAAAATATATAGTGCATTCATAAAAACAGTGTAGAAAATACCGTAGTATTCCAATAAAATAATCTAATCTGAAATGGCAGATTCCAAGGAAGGAATTGTGCCAACTGACTAGATGTAAGCAGAATCCCAAAGCCCACACTGCCGAAAGGAATATATTATTTATATGGTTCAAAAACCTAAGGAATGGTAGTACAAACAGGAAGTTTGAGAAGCCTGGGCAGGAATTCTGACTGCTTTGTATATACAATCTGCTGAAGTTAAAGAATGATCTTATTGGAAAAAAATTTTTTTTCCATTATTTCACTCAAAACAAGCATGGGAGAAGAGAGAGTAGACTTTCTGGGAGAATGGGGTGGAAGTACAAGCAGACCATGCTTTGGGGATTGCTCCCTGCAATTTCCCCTGTATCTGAAATACTAGTGCCCTGACAAGAAGTAGCCTCTGTTTAAGAAGTCAGCTTACTTCTCTTTTGGTATGCATTACAAATGTTTCCACTTTGTAAATAAATATACTGGAAATTAAAAGAGCAATTTTTAAATCTAGTAATGTTTCCTACATAAAGTTTTTATACATATATATTTCTAGGCATATTACTTTGCTTCTTACACTCCCAGCTCTTTGTCATCAGGTCTGTCATTTGCAATCAGCCTTTTGTATATTTGATTCCCCCAGAAGCAGACGTAAGAATGTAACTAGGCTAACCAAATTTCCAAGTGGAAAAGGATATGCAAAGGTTTTTGTATTCAATATTTGAAGATTTGGTCTGAAGTTCATATCTCTCTCTGGGGTTATGAGCCACATGTTTTTCATAGAAATTTCCCAAACCCCAATATCTGTATTCTGAAAGTTTAAGCTGTAAATTATTCTGAAATGTTTTATAATGATTCTTTGACACTTCCCAATTTATTATAAGAAAACACCTCAGATATTCACTCTCATAGGATGAAAGGAGTACATGTTTAATAGAAGAATGAAAATACCATAACCAGAAGATGTGTTCCCAAACAGATATTGTGGAAATTCAGACAAGCCATTGTAATTAGGAATATTTATCCATTTTTTTCAATTTTTACATTAGTGCACGTTAGGAGCAGGATTCTAGATGCCAGTAACAATTAGATCTTGAAAAGCACATTATTAATATTGGGATGCATATTCTAGAATTATGATACCAGGTGGAAATTAGATCCTAGAAATAAGTTTAGGGGGCAATCATCAAAACTAGAGGACAAGGTCAGAGCAAATGTCTTAGGAAGTTATTCTTTCTGTTGAGAATGAGAGGGCTGGATTGGAGTAGTTGCTTTGCTATTCACCAGTTAGGTAGGGTGGATACCACTGCCAGAGACAAAGATGTACAGCTGGTACTCAAGGCTTTGAGAAGTTAGACTGGATTTATATAATCCTATTAAATAATGTGTTTATTTGTAACAATTTAAAATCATATCACATCATGAAGAAATAAAATCTTCAAGCTCTTTTTAGAAGTTTTTTTTACTGTTTCCTATATGATTGTACAGTCCCGCCCACCTTCTGATTTCCTAAGGAGTTAGTCTAAAATAGGAGGGTATTTTCCCTTGATTGATGATGAGGCATTTATTGTCTTAAATGTTCACATGTTTGATCCTGTGATTTGACCATTAGAAGATTTTATTCTGAATTCCTTATTATTTAGATGTGTCATCTACGGATAAAAGTATTATTAAGTTAATAATTGCATCTTGAATTACCTTTGCCTTATTGTGTGAGTGTGTGTGTTTATGTGTGTGTCTCCGTATTTGATCTCAATTGTCTTGAGAACAGAGATCTTGCCTTTTTTTCTGATTATTTAAAACATAGAAAGCAATATTAGCTTAGTCATAAATATGAGGCTATTTTATTAGTATTTACTCTTCTAGTAGGAAATAAAAATGACAGATAATAATAAAATTCAGAAATAAGACAGAAAATCTGAAATATGTTACTCATCTTCTTATTTGCAGATGAAGATGCTGGGGGTTACAATGATGAAGTGTCTTATCCAATGAATTACAGATGTCTAGATGAAGAGCCAACTCTTTAAATAGACATTATAGAGTGTGTCCAGAGTCCCCACATGCAGGATTATGGAATAATCATTCTTTCATCCCACTTTCTGCCCAAAGAAAGCCTGGCAACTTTGCATCTTTTCATGCAATCTGTCCTTTATGACATGGCAGATAATGCTACTTATCATTACATCTCATCTTTCTTCCTGGTTGGTATTCCTGGTTTGCAAGATTTTCACTGCTGGATCGGCATTCCTGTCTGTTTCCTCTTTGCCCTCACCCTGCTGGGGAATAGTGTAATCATTATTACTGTCAAACTAGAACCAAGCCTCCATCAGCCCATGTTCATCTTCCTTTGCATGCTGGCAATGAATGATATGGCTCTTGTATCTTCTTCAGCTCCCCAAATGCTTGCGGTCTTTTGGTTGGATGCCCACAGGTTTGGCTTTAATATCTGCTTAGCACAAATGTATTTCATTCACACATTTTGCATAATCGAGTCAGCGCTTCTAGTTGCCATGGCCTTTGATCGCTATGTGGCTATTTGTATCCCGCTGCATTACACAACTATCCTAACAACACCAATGGTCATCAAGTTGGGTCTAGCTGGTATGATTCGAGCTGTTCTTATGGTTTTACCTTGTCCTCTTCTTATTAAGAGGTTACCGTATTACTCCAAATCTGTCATCAATCATGCCTATTGTGAGCACATGGCTGTGGTGAAGCTGGCCAGCGCAAACACCCTTATTAACAGAGCATATGGTATCTCTGTGGCACTTTCAGTGATGGTTGTGGACCTAGGGCTTATAGCTACATCCTATATCAAAATTCTGCAGGCAGTCTTCCGACTCTCTTCCCAGAATGCCCGATCTAAAGCACTGGGCACCTGTGCTGCCCATAGCTGCACTATACTTTTTTCCTACACACCTGCACTATTTAGTTTCTTAACTCACCGCATTGGCAAGAAGGTGCCTCCAAGTGTCCACATAATCTTTGCAAGTTTGTACCTTCTGGTGCCCCCAACAGTCAACCCCCTGGTGTATGGTGTCAAGACCAAGCAGATCCGTGATCGAGTGGTGGGGCTTTTCTTCCCAAAAAAGAAGATTTCTCAAAACTAAAACATTTAAATACCAGCCTGTATTGATTGAATCTGGCTCATGAAGTAATAGTACATACAAAATGTTATACAAAAAGAAACCCTTTAAAGTAGCAAATCTATCTCAAAACAATAGATGTAAAATCCACAACAAAATATTAACAAACCGTATCCAACAATAATAAAAATAATTATACATCAAAGTCAAGTGGAAATGATACAAGGAAACTTCCACAACTTGATAAAGACCATCTGCCAAAAATAAATAAACTACATTTTACATCATGCTTAATGATGAGAAATGATGCTTTCTTCCTAAGATTGGGAAAAGCCAGGGCTGCCCACTCTCACTACTCTTATTCAACATTGTATTGGAAGTCCCACAGAGTGGGATAACCCAAAAGGAAATGACAGATATACAGATTCAGAAGGAAGAAATAAATATTTTAGTTCATAAATAGATAGGGGATTCTAGATTGTTGAAACTATTCTGTATGAAACTTTAATAGTTGATGCATGACATTAAATGTTTGTGAAAAAACTCATAGAACTTTACAGCAAAAAAGAGTGTGAAGTTTAATGTATGCAAATTTTTAAATACATTTAGAAAGTTAGACGATTCCAGGAAGAAATGAACACTGTGACAAAAGAATGTAATAATTTTTTATAGCAATCTTACAAATGTAATAACAGTATTCCAAATGTAGTAACAACATTACAAGTGGATGTAACAATCTTGGCTAAAGAGAATGGTGGGAAAAGATGCTGATGTAAATTCTTTGAAAATAAGTGTAGAGCAAGATTAACTGCATATAATCACTGTATATTAGTTGATAAGGCTGTTTCCCAGCAGTACATATATGTAAACTGTAATTCAATAATTTAGAAAATGGATGGTGTACAGTTGAAGCCAAGCATATAATTTTTGTAGTAGAGATTTACAGATAAGCAATGGGAAGAGACAATAAATATCCATATAGTAATGGATTAGTGTTGGAGACCTTAGTAAGAACTCAAGATTAGTTTAATATTTATGCAGTTAAATAAATAAATATAAATATATATATATATATACACACACACACGGATTAGTATGTGCACATACGTTTCCTTGCTTTCTCAGCTTTATGCACCTAAAATAAACAATACCCAGCAATAATAACCACACTCAAAGCTCAATCTTAGTTTCTAACGTTCTGACCCAACCAAGTCTTCTTTAAAAAATTGCTAATTCTACAACTGGACAGGAAAGAGACAAGAAAAGCCTGAAGCATCTCAGTTTCATAAAGTAAGACGTGTTCAAACACAAATGCAGACAAACATACACACAAATAATGAGGTATGTTGAGGAGAATCAGCAGTAATTCTAAGTGTTTCCAATGACCAAACTGGAATACTCTGAATAATGAAATAAAGTAGTATTGGATTATAACACACAGTATAAAACAAATGTCTGTGTGTCCATGCTGATACAAATGAACTATTGAATACATTATTAAATAGGGGAGAGTATGCAAACCTCCCAGGTAGAGGAATTATAGTTAATTTATTTAGATACTCTGCCTTCATGTAGGGTAAGCATAAATCTCAATTCCTTAAGTGTTGTCTGTATGGAGTGATTTCTTTCCAAAGAGCATAATATGGAATTAGGATAAAAATAACTTTACAATGACAAACGTGACAAAGACTCCCTTAGACAGGTGATCAAAGTCAACATTATCCTCAATAAATTAAGTTGATTGTATGTATCTGTGATATTATGTGAACAAAACAGTACTTGTCCTCTATAATTTTATGCCTCAAATCCTATAACCCCAACATAATCATGGAAAAAAAATCAGATAAATTCCAGTAGAAGGACATCTTACAAAACATACAGTCTGTTCTCGTTAAATATCAATATCAGAAACCATCAATGATAAGAGGAGCCAAAGGTTACATGAAAACTAAATATAATGTGGTATCCTGGATGTTAACTTAGAACAGAAAAGGTACATTAAATAAAAGTTAAGAAAATATGAAGGAAATGTGGATTTTAGTTAATTATGAGGTATCAATATTAGTTCATTAACTGTAACAAATATATTATACATGGAAAATTGAATTATGTATCCCAGAATATATTCTTAATCTTAATCCATTCCTGTAGATGTGACCCCTTTTTAAATAGGACTTTTTGAAGGTGTTATTTTAGTTAAGGTGTGGTCCACTGAATCAGAATGGGTCTTAATCCTATTACTGGAAACCTTATAGAGAAGACCACAGGGAGAAATACACATGGAGGAATATGAGTCTATGGAATCTAGAAGAAAGGAGATGACACGCCAGGAGAGAAAATCACCATATAATTGGAAAGCCAAGGAACCCTAGGATTACCAGCCAGCCAGAATGCACCCAACCTCAGGAAACAGCAAGTCTTTTAGACTCTGAAATCATGAAGCAGTAAGTTCTCATTGTTAAATCAACCCACGGTGCAGTCTTTGCCATAGCAGATAGGAAATTACAATACCATACTAATGTTGGATGCTAAGTATAGGGGAAACTGGATATGTGGTATATGGAAGCTCTTTTTACTATTTTCACAAATTTTTGTAAATATACTTATGTTCTAAAAGGTAAAGTATATGAAATAAATTCCAATGCATAATTAAATGTCTTGGTGCTCAGATCATCATAAAACAAAAGAAAACATAAGATATAAATGGTGATAATAATTATAGTGGTGATGAGATAATGACTACAATTATAATTGAAAGTAAAAAAAGAGTTGGCTCATAATCTTTGAATTTATAAATCTTTAAAATGAATTTTTTCTACAATTAGAGTTTCCATACCTTTAGTATTTTAGTCAGAGGCTATGTATTTACATTTAAGTGTGGTTTTAAGGAACTGCATTCACTGAAAGCTAAATGATCTACTGGAAAATATTCATAATTTCTGCTATTTATGTATCTACTGAATAAATATGATATGCATTCTATATTCCAACTGAAACACTATCTATAAAAATAGAAAATGTTTAATTAGAAATTAGAGCTTTATTGTTTCGAATACAAACTTTAAGCTTTTATGATTCAGTATATAATGAAATTGAGAAAGCACAGATTCTCATGACGAACATGGAATTTTTCATTGTGAATTTTTGTTAGGTTGAATGAGAAATTAAGAAGAGTCCTTTTATTGGAAAACCTTGGCCACTTGATCATGAATCTGTTTCCTTTTCACTCCATAAACAAGATTGAGCAAAGGTGGAACAAGCAGGTAAAGGCTGGACAGAAGAATATGAATGTATGGTGAGCTCTGGAACCCAAACGTATGTGTAAAGAAAGAGAAGAAACACGAGATAAAGCTCCAGGAAAACAAAAACATGGGCAATGCAGGTGTTAAAGGCCTTGCACTTATAGCTTCTTTTTGAGGCAGCATGAAGACAGCTATAAGTATTCGGATGTAGCTGAGTATGACGTAGATGATATCGAATCCAAGTATACTGAAAGCCACAAACAGACCATAGACCTTATTGATCCACACATCTTCTGCTGCCAACTTGACGATGGCCATGTGCTCACAGTAGGAATGGGAGACCACAGAGGTCTTGTAAAATTTGAGCTGGTGTTTGAGGAGTAAAATACATGGAACTGTTAGAAGGGCAGCACTGAGTACCACCTTGACATCAATCCAACTAGGGAGTTGATGGGTGAAAATGGTTGCATGCCTCAGAGGATTACAGATTGCCACATAGCTGTCCAGGGTCATTTCCCATTGAGAATTTCAGTGACGTCATACACTGAAATGTGTGGATGAACCACATCTGCAAGAGACAGGCTTCAAAATAGACTTCTGCTAAATGGAACCACAATATACCTAGCATTTTAGGTAGGATGCCTGTGCTGAGAGTGACCAAGCATTGCCAGAAGGAGATACATTGGCTCGTGGAGGCTGCACTGAGATTTGATGATGACCAGGAGTAGGGAATTCCCAAGCAGAGCAAAGATGTATGTGGTACAGAAAGAATCCCAATTTTGAACTCCACAGACACCAAGCCAGGGATCCCAATCAGGGTCAGTGATGAAGGCATGAAGACTATGCTGCTGAGCTTACACATGATGGCTTAGAGCTGCTGAGTAAGGCTTATAGAATTTGTTAGGATTCTTTCTTCTGTATTCTGTCTTCACCTAGATTTACAAAATCATAGGTTGAAAATAGCTTCCAAAAGCATGTTATCAAAGCTTGTTTACTGATGGGGCAATTAAATAAGTTCCAGAATGCAGATATGGGCTCCCAGAATCATTCTTCTCCCTACATCTTTCTCCTTCTTTCTCTCTTTTTCCCTAGTACACACACACATCCATGCTCACCTTACTTATAGGCAAACCCAAACTCACTACTGAGAGAAGACACACTGATGTCTAGTTAATATCAGGGCATGTGGTTTGGTGGTTTGTATATAATCAATTGAAGATCATCTCATTAAACATCAGTTTGGTTTTCTAAGTTAATATGATTTGGGGACTTAATTAATGTAGCACAAATATCTTGTTTCCTGTGTTCTTACCCATGAAGCATTTATTCATTCAGTCAGATAGACAGAAACATAAATGTAAAACTCCCTATTTCAGGAACTATTCAAGCAAATGGGAAAATAATAAATAGGGTAACCATAATTGCTGCAGGAAGATGACAGAATAGGATACGTTAAGTTCATTCCTGCTCCAAGGAACTGCTAGGACAGGAAAGCGACTGTTACATTAACTCCAAGGTGCAAAATGATCTGGGAGGGCCTTCTACACCATATATGGAAGTCCTGGTTGCAAAGCTGAAGAATTGAGATGCAGAGAACCAGAGGCCATCCAGCTAGTATAAACACAGAGGCTCAGAGTGCATGGACAGGGAGATAGGGCCTAAGAAGTAAGCCAAGCCATCTTCCTTGAATGCACTACCCTCGCATGCAAGACTTTCAACTCCCCCCACACTGCATGCACCTAAACCCCATCACTTGCCCCCCACATTGCACTCCAAGCACTCTTGCTCTGTGCACGTGCACACTCTCACCCCCTCCCATCCAGAGACCTGTGTGCCCACACCCAGCCCCTCAACTCCCACCTCCCCCTTCCTGTAGCCTGCAGGCAGTCACCTGCACATCCAGGCCATGGTTGCTCACCTTTCTACATTAGTCACACTCACTGCAACCCATACACTTGTGCAACACTGCCATCCCAGCTCTGTGAATGTGTACATCAGTGTAAGGACTTCCCAGATATGCACACATGCACATTTGCACTCAAGACATACCCTCAGATCTGGGCAAGCACTGACCTGTGCATCTGTACCACAACATTCCAGCCCAAGCAGGCACAACCCGAGCCAGCTGCCCCTGAGCTCTGCATATGCTCATCCCAGGGCTCTGCTCCTAGACCCTCACACATCAGGGCCCTGCCCCACAGACCCATACACACTCACACCCACATCCTCACTGCTGGGTGCCCATGCATCTGTGCACCAATCTCTTGACCCCTGTACCCCAACCACATGCCCCACACACGTGGACACCTTTGCCCTACCCCTGGTGCAAGCACCCTACTGCCACCCCTGGCAAGTGCTCATGTGTGCATCTGTGCCACACAGGACCTCCTGCACACACATGAACCCCTGCCCCAAAGCCTCCATCAACTGCACATCTGTGCCAGGGCCCTACCCATCCAACATCACTCACCCCTGACCCAAGTCTTGCAATTCCCATGACCTGTACCCTGCCCCAACACACTTGTACATCCACATCCTGGGCCTACTGAAACCCTCCACCTGCAGAAGGACACACCTACGCCCTGCCTTCCCTTTGCCCCAAACTCTGTGCCACCTACCCCACACCCTGATACCAATGACCCCAATGCTCCACTCGCATCCTGTCTGTGCACCAGCCCCAATTCGTCTGTTCAGGCCCCAGTCAGCCTCCCAATGGGCCCTATCTCTTTGTTCCCTACACCATGCTCTGATCCTGTACTCCAACACCTGCCCGAGCTACACTGCCCCCATGGCCCCTCCAGCCGCACTGTCACAACCCCGAACCCTACACCCTAACCTCACAGGCACTAGCATAACATCCCCCACCCCTGATTATACTTGTTTTTAAACCCATCACTGCACAGTTGTGCCCCACATCCTGCTCTACATCCATCTTGCAAATGCAAAGCTTTAGTCTGCTGAAGGAAATCAACTTCAAAAGTAAACCTCAAGATATTTACATGCCTCAAAGGCAACAGAAGATCCATAGTCATATCATGATGCAGACAGACATAGCCCAGTCTAATGGCCAAATTAAGACACCAGAGGAGACACAGACTTTGGAACAAATAATCAAAGATGCTCATAGAACTATACTAAATAAACTTGATGGGATGGCTAATGACATAAAGGAGATCAAAAAGATACTAGAAGAGGATAAAGAGGAATTTGAAAGAATAAATAGAAAAATATCAGATATCACAGAGAATATAAGTGCAGTAGACCAAATCAAAAATAAACTAGAAATACAAACCAGCAGATTTGAAGAGGTAGAAGAAAGAATAAGTGAGCTAGGGGACAGAACAATTTATTTCAAGCAGACAAAAGAACAAACGGCAGAAAAGATGGAAAAATTTGAATCAGATCTCAGGAAAATTATGGACAAAAAAAAGAACACAAATATAAGAATCATTGGTGTCCCAAAAGAAGACAAGTAAAGGGTAGGAAGAGTAGTTGAGGATATAATGGGGGAAAACATCCCAACTCTTATAAAGGACATAAAAAGGCAAATCAAAGAAGTCCAACAAACTCCAAATAGAATAAATCCAAATAGGCCTTCCCCAAGACACATACGAATAAGTCTGTCAAATAGTGAAGTGAAGTAGAAAATCCTGAGCAGCAAGAGAAAAACAATTTACTACATGCAAGGGTAACAATATAAGACTGAGTTCATACTATTCAACTGGCACCATGGAGGTGAGAAGGCAGTGGTATGATATATTTAAGATCCAGAAAGAGAAAGACTTCCAGCCAAGAATTGTGTACCCAGCCAAACTGTCCTTCAAAACTGAGAGAGAGATTAAAATTTTCACAGACAAACTAATCCTGAAAGAATTTGTCAACAAGAGACCAGCCCTATAAGAAATACTAAAGGGAGCTCTGCTGGCTGACAAAATGAGACAGGAGAGGGAGTTCTGGAGGAGAGCACAGAATTGAAGAGTACCAGTAAGTGTATCTTAAAGAATCAAAAGAGAAAGAGGAAAGAATATATATATATCTAATAAATAAAATACAAAGGATAAGATGGTGTATTTAAGAAATGCTTTTACAGTAAAAACTTTGAATGTTAATGGACTAAACTTATGAATTAAAAGATACAGATTGGCAGAATTGATTAAGAAATATAATTCATCTATATGCTGCTTACAAAAGACTCATCTTAGAAACAAAGATAAAAATAGATTGAAAGTGAAAGCATAGAAAAAGATGTTCCATACAAGTTGCAACCAAAAGAAAATAATACCAAACAGAATAGACAAAGAAGGAGACTATATATTAATAAAAGGGACAATTCACTGAAGAGAAATGGCAATCATAAATGTTTATGCACCCAATCAAGGAGCTCCAAAGTACATGAGACAAACATTAGCAAAACTGAGGGGAGTGATAGACATTTCAATAATAATAGGAAAATTCAATACACCACTCTTTTCTGTAGATAAAACAACCAAACAGAGAATCAGCAAAGAAACAGAGAACTTAAACAATTTGATAAATGAATTAGACCTAACAAACCTGTATAAGTCATTACATTCCAAAACACCAGGATATACCTTCTTCTTTAGTGCTCATGGAATAGTCTCTAGGATAGATCATATGCTGGGACACAAAAGTGTAAGAACATTGAAATAACTCAAAGCGCTTTTTCTGCTTACAATGGAATGAAGCTGGAAATTAATAAACACCAAAGAACAAGATCTTTTACAAATATATGGAGATTAAATGACACACTCTTAAACAACCAGTTGGTCAAAGAAGAAATTGTTAGAGAAATCAGTAGTTATCTGGAGATCAATAGAAATAATAATACAACATATCAGAACTTATGGGAGGCAGCCAAGACTTTTCTGAGAAGGAAATTTATTGTCTTAAATGCCTATTTCAAAAAAGAAGAAAGAAAAACTCAAGGACTTAACTGCCCACCTGTAGGAACTTGAGAAAGAACAGCAAACCAACCTCAAAGCAAATAGAAGAAGAGAAATAACAAAGATTAAAGCAGAGTTAAATGAATGGGAGAACAAAAAACAAAAGAAAGAATCATTACAACCTAAAATTGGTTCTTTGAGAAAATCAACAAAATCAATGGACCACTAGCAAGATTGACAAAATAAAAAGAGAGACGATGCAAATAAACAAAATAAGAAATTAAAGGGGGCTTGTTACTGCAGACCCTGAAGAAATAAAAACAAATCATAAGATGATACTAATCACAACTATACATCCAAAAACTAGACAACTTAAATGAAATGGACAAATTTCTGGAAACAAACAGAAGATCCTAACAAGTAAATCACAAGTAAAGATAATCAATCAACCAACAAAAAATCTTCTTATGAAGAAAAGTCCAAGGCCAGATGGCTTCACAAGGGAATTTTAACAAACATGCCTAAAAGGACTAATACCAAACTTGCCTAAACTTTTCAAAAAAAGGTATATAGAGAGAGGATAAAGGGATACTACATAACTCAGTTTATAAATTTAACATTACTTTAATACCCTAACTGAGTAAAGATTCTACAAGAAAAGAAAACTAGAAACTAATCTCCCTAAAGAACATAGATACAATTGTTAACAAAATACTAGCAAGTCAAATCCAACAACTCATTAGAAGGATTATATAACACAACCAAGTGTGGTTTATGACAGAAATGCTAAGATGGTTCAACATAAGAAAATCTATAACTGTCATACAGCACATTAACAAAACCAAAGGGAAAAATCACATGATCATCTTGATTGATGCTGAACAAACATTTGACAAAATTCAACATCTTTTTTTCTGATAAAAAAATACTTCAAAAGGTAGGAGTCGAAGGTAACTTCTTCAATATGATAAAAGTTATATTAGAAAAACCCATAACCAACATTGTACTCAATGGAGAGAGAATGAAATCTTCCCCCTAAGATTGGGAACAAGACAAGGATACCCTTTGTCAGGACTATTATTCAAAATTGTACTAGAAGTTCTGGCTAGAGCAACCAGGCAGGAAAAAAAAAAAATAAAAGGCATACAAATTGGAAAGGAAAAAGCAAAACTTTCACTGTTTGCAGACGACATGATACTATGCTTCAAAAATCCTGAAAAATCTACAACAAAGTTACTTGAGCTAATAATAAAATTTAGGAAGATGATGTGATATAAAGGACTTGTACCCAGAAAACTATATAACACTGCTAAAAGAAATCAAAGAAGATTTAAATAGGTGAAAAGAATTCCCTGCTCATGGATAGGTAGGTTAAATATAGTTAACTTATACATGCTAGCCAAATTGATGTACAGATTCAATGCACTACCAATCAAATTTCCAAAAACCTACTTTGAAAACTTGGAAAAACTTGTTACTAAATTCATCTGTAAGGGAAAGAGACCCTGAATAGATAAAGCCTCCTGAAAAAGAAGTACTAGTAGGAGGATTAACACTTTCTGATTTTTAAACTCATAAAGGCACAGTGGCCAAAACAGCATGGTAGTGGCATAAAGATAGAAGTATTGACCAATGGGATCAAATCAAGAGCACAGAAATAGACCACCAAATTGATGGTTAACTGATCTTTGATAAGGCCCCCAAATCCACTGGACTGGCACAAAATAGTATACCAAAAAATGGACATAGTAGAAATGAACATCAATAGCCAACATAATGAAAGAGGACCCTTACTTTCCACTCTACAGAAAAATTAACTCATAGTCAATCAAATACCCAAATATAAGAAACACGACCATAAAACTCCTAGAAGAAAATGTAGGGAAACATCTTCAAGACCTAGTAATAGGAAGAAGCTTCCTAAACTTTATACCCAAAGCACAAGCAATGAAAGAAAAAATAGATAAATGGAAACTCCTCAAAATCAAACGTTTTTACACCTCAAAAGACTTGAAGAGGTAGCCAACTTAAAGCGAGAAAATATTTGTAAATCACATGTCAGATAAAAGCTTGATATCCTGAATACATAAAGAAATCATACAACTCAACAACAAAAGAACAAGCAACCCAATTTTAAAGTGGGCTAAAGATATGAATAGACAATTTTCAGAAGAGCAAATACAAATGGATAAACAGCACATGAAAAGATGCTTTTTCTCATTAGCTATAAGGGAAATGGAGATCAAGGCTATAATGAGACACCACCTCACATCTATAAGAATGGTTGCTATTAAACAAACAGGAAACTACAAATTTTGGAGAGGATGTGGAGAAATTAGGATACCTATGCACTCCTGGAGGAATGTATAATGGCACAGCCACTAAGGAAGACAGTTTAGCAGTTCCTTAGGGAACTAAATATCAACTTGTCCTATCACCTGGCAATACCACTACTTACTGTATACCCAGGAGAGATGAAAGCAGTGACACAGACATGTGCACACTGTTGTACATAGCAGCACTATTCCCAATCGCCAAAAGATGGAAACAATCCAAGTGTCCATCTGTAGATGAGTGGATTAACAAAATGTGATATATACATAAAATGGAACATCACACAGCAGTAAGAGAAAATGATATTCTGAACCACATGTCAAGATGGTTAAGCCTTGAGGACATAAAGCTGAGTGAAATAAGCCAGACACAGAAGGACATATACTGTACGATTCTATTTTTGTGCCCATGGTAAAGGTAAAATCAGAGGCTTATAATACAGAATATAGGGGATCTAGAGGTACACAGAAGCTTGAGATGGGTGAACAGTTAGCTGATGAGGCTAAACTTAATTGTAAGGGAATAGATAGAATTGAAGGCAGTTCACTAGTGGGTCTATAAATAATATCACCATATTGAAGGTGAGCATAATTGAAGGGGGGTGTATAGACTCTTATGTCCCAAAGTAAGTTCTCTCATGAACTACTGCAAAGGTATGAATTTTGTACAAAGAAGGTATAGTTTTGAGGTATGGGGGGAAATTGCTATTGCATGCTATGGGCTATGTTTCATAGGAAAACATCAACAGTACTGCAGCAACACCAGGGGTAAATAATGGAGACAGGAATAAATGTTAGGGAGAGATTTGGATTTATTGGTGAGGTTGTGTTTATTGACTATCTTTCTCTTGGGAACAATGATATTATCTAAAATGGATGGACTGTTGACTTTGGACGTGATACATGAGGCCGGCAGACAGAGATGGCTGAAAGACACACTAACTGAAAAGTAAACTGATGAACAATGGCATAAAATACATATGATACAACATTGTGCTGCTACAAAAAAGAACAGAGTTGTGAGGAATGCAACCATGTGAATGAACATATGGAACACCTGGTAAGGTAATATAAGCCAGAAACAAGATGGCAAATAGTGCCTGATCTCATTTAAAAAATACTTATAAGAAAATGGGGGTTAGACTGTAAAGTCTTACAGCAGTCACATTTAGTATGGAGTGGTAATTGTTATTTCTGGAGTTTGAGGGGCTGTTTTATATACATATAACCTAGTATTTAGAGATAAGAAGAAAGACGATCAGGTCAAGATTAAGATAATTCAGAATACAGGGGTAAGGAAGGCATTGCCTGTATTTTAGAACTTCACCTACTCTTTGAGACCAAAGAAAGAAAGGTTTATTTTGTCCAGAACCTAAATTTTCAGTAGCACATAATCTAACTCAACATCTGGATAAATCATTTAAACAATCCAATCACAGGGAGGCCAGAATAAGAAATGAGAGCTTTTAATCCTGTATAGTTAAATGCAATGCCTGCATACATCCCAGAGTATATTAAGGAGATAATCAAAAAGTATCAGCAAAGTCCTTTGAGGGATGGGAGAAACAATATGAAACTATTAAACTTTACCACTGGAAACCCCTGATACTGAGTCAAACATTAGGGACATCCAAATCAATAGGCCCAGCCTTTGATCTTGAGACTTTCTCTTGTAAAACTCATGTATGTAGTGGAGGAGTTTATCCTACCTATAGGTATGCCTAACAGTCACCTCCAGAGGATCTCTTTTGCTGCTCAGACATGGCCTCTGTCTCTAAGCTCAACTCTGCAAGTGAAATCATTGTTCTCTCCACCCCATGGACATGACATCCAAGGATGAAAGTCTCCTTGGTGGCATGGGAGATGATTCCCAGGGATGAGTCTGGCCTTGGCACCATGAGATCAACAATGCCATTCTGACCAAAGGGGGGAAAGAAGTGTAACAAATAAATTATCAATGGCTGAGAGAGTTCAAATAGAGTTGAGAAGATATTCTGGAGGTCACTCTTATACAAGATTCAGTTAGATATAGCTACTATCATAACTTGCCAAACCAAAACCATTCCTACCAATCTTAATATCTAGGGTGTTGTATAAGATTCTACAGAAGTTCATGTATTAGGGTAACTTTCCAGAAACTTACACCCTCCAGATGGGCCCCTGATTCAGATAAGTCCTGAAATGCAGAGGGGCCAGCCTTTCTAGAACATCAGCTAGTTCCATCCCTTTATCGCATGTTAGCAATAGCCCCTTCCAACATGAGAAAGTTAGAATGGCCATAGTCCAAATACTCAAAAAGAGTAGCAGAAAGATCAAAGTTGACGGTGGTGTTATACAGAGAAGACGGGGTTTAACAAATGAGTATGAGTGCTGAATCAGTATATTGATATTTCTTTTAGTCTCCAGTATCTTAGAGCAGCTAGAAATAAAAACCTAAAATTGTGGAATTGTAACCCATACCAAACGCTGAAATCTAATTGTTGCAATGTACCTTGAAATGGATTGCTTTTTGTATATATGCTATTTTTCACAAAAAAGGAAAAAAAAAAAGAGGAAGAGTATTAGAGAAGACAGGATTTAACAAATGAATATGACTGCTGAATCATATGTTAGTATTTCTTTTTGTTTTTGCATGGCTAGGCACCAGGAATTGAACCCGGGTCTCCCGCACAGCTGGTGAGAACTCTTCCACTGAATCACCATTGCCCACCCTAGTATTACTTTTTATCGCCAGTGTCTTGGAGCAGTTAGAGAAAAAAATGAAAAATCATGGAGCTATAACTCATATCAAACTTTAAACTCTGTTGTATAACTACTTGCTAAAATATCTTGGAAATTTGCTGCTTTTTTTGTATATATGTTGTTTCACAATAAAAACCACATTTAAAAAAAATAGGGGAGCCTCAAGGAAGCAATGGTCTAATTGGGGCAGTGCCACATGATAAAGCAACACTAAAAATGTACATATATGGCATACAGAGGAGATTGTAAGGCTATTTTAAACAGTCTTGCATCTCAGAGTTGGATTCTGGTGAAATTTTCTCCAGAAATCTGGATAAAATTAAATACTTTAGCAACAAATAATAATACAAATAATATTGGCCAGGTAGAAAGGTGAACAAGGCAAATTTAGATATGACTAAAACTTGATGTATGACTATCATTTTATAAAAATTTAGACCTGAAAATTTTGAGTTGGAAGATATTTTACTGAAGAGAATAATGGATAAAAAGTTCCTATACAATCCTGTACTTCCTATACAATTAATTTCCCCTGGAAAAAATTCTATTAACAAAATCTGGTCAATAAATAATATCTATATTTTACAATGTGGAAACAGCTAGACTTAATCAATATTATTTTAGTGAAATAAATCAGAAAATAAAAAGAAACAAAAATACTTAAATGTATGACACAATGTAGAAAAGACAATTGTATTTCTTCAATGGGATTTTTTATAAAATATGCTTTCCTGACAAAAAGTAATCAGTTTTCAAATATTTTTATTAAGATGGATATTATTCATTACATAGAGTTGAATTATTCTTTGTTTAAACAGGGTGGGTAAAATGTTTCAGATTAAAAATTCTCATCTAACCCAGCCTGGCAGACAATTAATGATGGGGATTTCCTGGGCAAGGTAATGTGTAAATGTGCTCCATAAAAAATGATGCAAATCTGAATTATTTGATGTTGTCCCTTGAAAAAAGTATGATATTTGTAGACAATGTTAGTCCACATTTTTCCCATTTTATCTTTCTTACTTTCTTTTCCTATACAAACTACCCTAAAAAGTATTACAAGCTCAGGTTCCTGTTTAGTATCATTCATTCTGCTATGGATGTGTTAGTATTTGTGTCCATTTATATTCTTGCAATTCTCATTGTTATGATATAATTCCTAAAAGTTTACTTTCTTTCTTGTGTTGTGATTTGGCACAGTATTAATACAAAATTTAGTTATGTTCATCATGCTTTTATTGAGTATATTCTGCATATAAGACGCTATGCCAAGGGCTGGGTAGATAAACATTAAAGTTGCAGAATTCACCTAAAGCAGAAACTGAAGCTGTACTCATTTGAGTTCTTTATTTTGCGGCTCCATTTTAAGCCAAGAACCAGAGCATGCAAACATATCTCACACTTCTCTATAGAGATATTTTGAGAATATTAAATATGCACTGAAAACTTGAATTCCAATCACAAACCCCAGGTTTCATTCTATCTTTCTACTTTTTTTATATATTGAGGGACCAGCCTTCTGTTAATATCAGTTTTTAATTCCATCATCTGTAAACTGCTTTCAAAACTTTATAGGGGTGTTATAAGGATGAAATGACATAATGAATGCAATACTATCATCAAATTTATTTTTTTTAATTTTATTTTGTATTTATATTATTTGTATTTGCTAGTGTCAGTTCCATACTAATAATCAGAGACATGAAGATAAATTAAAGACCTTCTATCTTTAACCACATAAAGATCCCTATTTGTGGCAGTCAAATGGATATCTGTAGCACTGAGTTTTATTTCTATTATTAAATAATTACATAAGCAGGCTTTCTACACTCATTTCCAAAACCAGAACTTCCTTCAAAATCCCTTATCTCAATGTAAATCAAGTGCAGTCACTTAACTAGTAAAGGAGAGTCATTTCAAATCATGGAATGTTTACTATGTTACATATATATATATTCCAAAAAGATATCAGACATGTTACATATATATTCCAAAAAGGCATGAGACATAAAGTGATAAAAATATAAAATTTCAAACTTCCTTCATGAATCATTGATACTATATATGCATTTCAATGGTATTTATTTTGAAAATTATACTGACTATTATGGATCACAAAGAATAACAGTAAGCCCATCCACGCACTGTAGGAGTTAAAAGGTTGATGTTTAACTATAGTTGAGGCATCCTGGAATGGAAGCTGAGAGAAAGTGAGTCTAACAAGGAATGAAGGTGATTTTATCTGGGAAAGAATCAGGGGAAAGGGTTCTAGGTACAAGAAATAATGCAGCAGGAGTGAAAATTAAAAAAGAGAGCAGAAAAAGAAGGGTAGAAGGAAATGATATCTAAGCAAAAACTTAAGAGAACTTCACAAAAAAAAATAAAATTAAAAATACAGCCAGACATTCAAAAACAATAACAAAATATGGCCTTTGGCACTTTGGAGAACATAGGCCACCACTGGGTTTTCAGGGTAAGGAAATAATAATGATGAAAACCATAAGCAACTTTTTGTAGGGGAGATGACATTGGCTCTAAGTGTAAAATCTAATACAAAACCTGAATGCATGAGTAAACTAATGGTGCTACGTTCTGCCATTATAATGTCTGAAAATACATTTTAAAACCAACAGAGTGTGAGCACATCACACCTTTATAAATGTAAATGATGTAAATATAAATTAACATTATTAGAATGTTTTATGGGCTCTGCAAATTGATGATTTAACATCTAGAGATGCCCCCAGATGAACAAAGTTCATCTATACATCTGTAACAACTAGTTAATTCAGATTCCTGCTTGGTAGAAAACAACCTCAAACTTTTGGGGTCATACACTGTCACATATAATCAATCAGCCTTGTTTTAGTATACATCTGCCTCAGCCTACCATTTTCCACAGATACCACATAAAGTTACCTACTCAGTTTCCCAATTTTTCTGCTTCATGACTGCCTCTGAGTGGCATGCTCTGGTTCTCCCCTTGGAACTGTAAGTACATCCTTAAAACCCTTCTAGTCTCTCTCTCTTGATCTGTGTATGATCTTACCACATCTTAGATAAGGTATGAACAAACCAGTTGGTGCAGTAAACACAGTGGTTTGGTCTCAGAAAGAAGACAGATGCCATTAGACATCCCTTGGGTCATTACTGGAATTGTCATATTGCAGAGGAGGCTTGGGGATGTATGGCTGACTGCTGGAATGCTTATTCTTTATCTGCCATCTGCTTCAAGTTTTGCCATCACTTCCCATCCTAAAGTGTGATGCTCAAAATCAGAGCGTCCCTGAGTTTCTGCTATTGCATAACAGTAGGAAGCCTCACTGTAGCCCTGGTAACTCAGCATCTGAGGATGAGAACAACTTTGACTAAGATTGTGAAAGGCTTCCCCAAAAAGAACACATTTGGGCTCCCCTTATACCATGGTTCGGTACTGATTGGCAAACTGGGCAGCAACAGCAGCTGGCTGGTTACCTCTGACTCATAATTTACCCTAGATATTTGTCTGATCTGCTAGAAATGCAGGAAACTTCCACAGACAGCCTGTAGACCTCAGGTGGCATGTGGGATGGCATGGAGAATCCTGTCTATCAGTGTGAGATGACTGTTTTTTAAAAGTAGTTTGGTAAGGAGCAGTGGCCCCTGTGTTGTTGCTTACATTGTACCTAAAGCATTTCATTCTTGGAGAACTGTGACACAAAAGTCCTATGGAAATTTCTAAATTACTTGTCAATTACATAACTCTCAGTAAGTGTGATTGGGTTCTTCTCAGTGCTGTGGCCTATTAGCATGTAAAGAGCCCATTATTTGTAACAAAACTGAAACCACCTGGATGTTGACCCATCTTCTTCCAAAGTTGATGGGAGACAAATAAAGAAGCAGCAACCTGTGAGCAGGGGTGCTGGAATTGCCTGACTTCTACATGGTAAATGCCCAAAGGGTAAAGATGGTTGGGGATAGGCCAGAGACAGAAACCAAAACTAGATATTTTACTCCTTTAGAGAATCAGTCCATTCTAAGAGTTACCAGAAAAGTCAATGGGAAGGGGAATATTGCACTCATAGGTATCTACAATGAGTTCAGAGTTACAAGGGTCAGCATAAGAGATACACCAGTTAGTAGGAAAAATGTGAGGTTAAAAAAAAAACAAAACAAAACTATGAAGTCCTGAGGGATCTACACATTTTATATGCTCAATTTTTACATAAAATTTGTATATCTACTATTCAAACTGGTTGCTCTTACAAGAAAAAAGGGAAGACTAATGATAGGGTTACCAAAGAAAATAGAGAAGAGGGTTCTAAGTCTGTTATAAAAAGTGCATTAAGTCAATTCCTTAATTACACTGGGTATTAATGACTTGGGAAAAGACTCACCCAATGGTGGCGGTTATAAATGACAAAGCAGACAATCTCTACAAGACCCTCAGACTCTCCCGTATAAAATAGGTAAATTTGTTTGGTCTATTACATTACTGAATACCCTACAGCTAACACTCTCAAGACCATTACAAATCAAAAACCTTTGGACACAGAATCCAAAAGATTATTTTGGCAAATAATTTTTCTTCCTCCCTGAACTATAAGGTTACAATAATGTCTTCTATCAGGAGTACCAATTCAGTAAGAGAAGCTCTGAATGGCTACAGTAAAAGAGGCCCAGGATGGAGTTGATTTAGTAGCATGACATGAAGGTAACACACATCCTTATATCCAAGTCGTTGCATATCAACAACCCCCAAACAGACAGATATCTAACCAAGGGATCTGTCAGGTTATCCCATATTCTGGTCCTGTGACCATTAGAGGACTCAACTTTTGACAATTGAGAGAAATTGAATTAATTACTAATAGTCCAAATGAAAATTATAATGGCTCAAAGAGATCTTACAACTTTTTGGACAAACCTTACTCAGAGTTTTCCCAGCTGAGTACATCTCCTCCTAATATGGCACTGACTTCCAATGTGTTGGCCTCTCCATTACCACCTAGAGGGTTGACTTAAGTACCTTATCCCTGCCAATGACCATCCACACACTGTAGGAGTTAAAAGGTTGATGTTTAACTTAAAGCTTGCAGGCACAAGTCTATGAGGAAATGCAAACTTGAGCTTTCAGGATCTGGAACTTCAATGGAAGCTGATATATGCAGATAGAGCACAATGAGGTGTGGAAGAGACTTGCTAAGGGAAATTAACAGCCTGGCCTTAGAAGTATTTATTTCCTGCAATTTGTTTTGCATTGTATGCTCCTTAGCTTTTGCATGCAAACAACCTTTATCACCTTTCTTGCTAGTATATAATTTTGTACTTGGCTGAAAATAAAACTTGTTTGAAGACTCATGTCTCCGGATCCCCTGATCCCTTTCTCTCTCGTTTTACTTTAACATTCCTTAGGGTCATTGCTGTGGCCAACAACACACCCCATTCCCTGGGAATTTTAGGATTTTACCTCTTTTGTCAGGCCATTACAAAAAAGCCAAATTTTATTAAGAAGTTAAGCCAATCTAGGCACCCACTTTGATAGGCATTGACATATTTTCCACTTCCAATGAGATTTACCCACATTTCTCTACACACTTGGGGCACCTCTAGGGAGGCCTGCATTAATGCTATTGATGACCACTTTTCCAGGATACAAGATAAAGACCTGAAGAACCAATTCTTCTTGACAATAATAATTACCCTTGTCTTAAAATCTCCCCAATTCTGCCTTTACAAGTTTCCCTTTGGGCATGTGGACTTCAGAACACTGGGTTGTACAGGTCCTAATAGTTGGGTTAGGCAGTGGGTTCTGCCCCATAGTGCTCATTGATAAAAGGAGCAGTTGATAATTGTCTCCTCTATAATAAAGCAAAACACTGGAGATTTGCTAGTCCAGGCTCAGCTTCCCATGTTCAGTTAACTTATTCCAGATGACAGACTGATTATAACTCCCCTTACCTCCTTTCTATGCTACCATCTATTATGCTTTTATCATGTTAGACACATACACCAGACCAATGAGGATTTTTCTGTTCACACATGCTGATGGCAACTGCACTATTCAGGACCTCAGTAAGACCATTTTCATGCCCTTTAATGTTCCTAGTATACTTAACTCTAACTAAGTTTCCCATTTTACCTCACAAACTGTGCAAGCTTGTACATTAGAGCAAAACATACACTGGAAATTCCACCTGCCATACCACTCTCAGGCAGCAGGTTTGATTGAGAGGCACAATGGCATCCTCAAAGAATTTCCTTTCCAGTGACAAGTACACACATGTTTCCTAAAATAGATCTTCTGCTCCAGTTTTAATTTTGCTAAATTCTGTATCTTTGGTCCTGAAGATATCTGGTGATAACTTCCTTAAGCCCCCACATCTCCCAGTGCTAGTGGTCAAGGGCAATATTAAAGATTTTCACGTCATCATGATTCTAATTTCCTTTTAATAACTTTTACTACCTCTCCTTTCTACTTCCAATTTTTGTTCATTTATCCCTCCCATAGAGGCTGTTGGCCTGATCAAGGGAGGATAATATCATATGATCTAGCTAGCATAGATTCTTGAAAGGGATCCTAATTAACTCTACTGTGGGATCCAGAAGGATATGCTCCCTCTGCCTTTTCTGCTGCTATAACTTTGCCAGATTTTGCCTCATATAAAGCCTGGCTAATGACCCTAATTTCTCTTCTAATTCCTACAGGAAAATGAATTTTTTCCAACAGACCAACATCAGGACCTTTAGGGCCCACAGAGAGATGATAAACTATATCTTAGTGAATACTGGCTGTAGCCAAAAATTACTACAGAAAAATTTCCAGTGCTTCTGCTAGACCTCTCCGACCATACTCAGTTATAGTGGGACAGACAAAGTCCATTCCCACTGAGGCTGCTTGATTCCCATTGATAATGGTCCGACTTATTGGAAATGAGGCTGCCAGATGAAAAAACAAATTCATCAAATGGAGTTCATTACTTTAATACTAGCTGGTAATCTCTTACTATTTAGTCTGGGTGTTTGTACTTGTGTCAATCGATGGCCCAACCTGAACTTCCAAGAGTGCCTAGGTAGGAAAAACAATAAAATCTGTACCAAAATTGAGTGTAGTTTATGTTTGAAATGCTTATAATCACTACTCATTTTTGTCATATTTCCTTGCCACAACCTATGGTTGGTCCAGCACATAGGTGGACTCAAACAACAAGCTGGGACAAAATGAGGAAGATCTTATGTTGCCTAAAAGAATTTTTCATGTTGCTTTCATTTTTCTCAGACATTCAAAAGTGCATCCAGTAAACAAGCTATGAACATAATTGATAGAAAATTATTTTGATACATATATATCAGAACTTTACAGCATTACACTGAATTTCCTATGCAATGAAAACATTGCTATTCATAATTTTAAAGATATTAATATTTAAACATGTAGTTGTGCCTTCAAGAAACTTCTTTGGTGAATGTGACTGAATAACAAATCTTCAAGTTTTCTGTCTTTTCTGTTATCTATTAACTAAATGTTATTCACTGTGTGTGTTCAAAGTAATCCTCAATTCATAAAATTCAAGCTGTTTAATAAGAAATCACTGCCTAAATATCTTCAATGCAAACTTACAGCTTCATATTTTGGTACAATGCAAACTTTAGAAAGCATAGATTCTAAACAAAAACAAGGTGTTGCTCAAAGTGAATTTTTGTTAGGAGAAACGAAATAAGTTGAATGAGAAATCAAGAAGGGTCCTTTGAGTGGAAAACCTTGGCCACTTGATCACGAATCTGTTTTGTCTTCACTCCATAAACAAGAGGATTGAGCAAAGGTGGGACAAGTAGATAAAGGTTGGACAAAAGAATATGGATGTATGGTGGGATGTGGAACCCAAACCTGTGTGTAAAGAAGGAGAAGAAAGCCAGGAGATAAAACTCAAGGAAGACACAAATGTGGGCAATACAAGTGTTGAAGGCCTTCAGCCTAGCTTCCTTTTGAGGCAGCATGAATACAGCAATAAATATTCGGATGTAGGAGAGTATGATGAAGATGATATCAAATCCAAGTATACTGAAAGCCACAAACAGACCATAGACCTTGTTGATCCACACATCTTCTGCTGCCAACTTGACGATGGCCATGTGCTCACAGTAGGAATGGGAGACCACAGTGGTCCTGTAAAATTTGAGCCTACATTTGATGAGGACGATACATGGTGCAACAAGAAGGGCAGCTCTGAGTGTCACCCCAACACCAATCCGAGTAAGAAGTTGGTGAGTGAAAATGGTTGCATGTCTCAGAGGATCACAGATTGCCACATAGCGGTCCAGGGCCATTGCCAGTAGAATACCTGACTCAGTACTCTGAAATGTGTGGATGAACCACATCTGCAAGAGACAGGCTTCAAAATAGATCTCTACTAAATGGAACCAGAATATACCTAGCATTTTGGGTAGGATGCATGTGCTGAGAGCAATGTCTGTTACTCCAAGCATTGCCAGGAGGAGATACATCGGCTCATGGAGGCTGTGCTCAGATTTGATGACAACCAGGAGCAAGAAATTCCCAAGCAGAGCAAAGATGTATATGGTACAGAAAGGAATCCCAATCCAGAACTGCACAGACTCCAAGCCAGGGATCCCAATCAGGGTCAGTGATGAAGGCATGAAGACTGTGCCATTGAGAGTCAGCATGATGGCTTAGAGCTATTGATTAAGGCTCACAGAATTTGTTAGTATTTTCTCTTCTGTTTCCTGTCTTCACCTAGATTTATAAAATTATAATTTGATTGTGACTATTTCAAATGGATTTTATTAAACATACTCATTTACTTACGCAGCAATTAAATATATACAAGATTCAATATAGGAGATACCAGTATATTCGGTTTCTCTCTCTTCTTCTCCCTCTCTGTACCTACTCTCTTAAGATACATACTAGCACACACACATACACACAATGTCACATTGAGAGATATACACACACTTACTATGAAGGAAAGGCAAACACATATCTAGTGAGTATGACAATATATGGTTTGTGAATCATCAGTTAAAAACTACCCCAAAGAATAACATTTTTAAGTGAATAGACTTTTGAAACTTAACTGATGTGCTACTTTTATCTCCTCTCTCATATTCTTTACCCTAAAACAGATTTTCATTCATTTAGGCAGTTAGATAGGAGGTAAAAAAAGAAAGAAAAAAGAACACTTTTCAGGAACTATTTTAGTTAGACAGAAACGAAAACTTATAAAATAATGACCTTAACATCAAGGATACAATGATTTATTTGTACAGGTTACAAGCACAGTTCTAAAAAATATGCAATTAGGGGAGACAGATAAGACTTTAAGAGGATATAGAGAGCAGGCCTTCATCTCAGAGTTTGACCCTAAGGAAATTCTGTATTTGTACTTACATATTAGCTACATATTCGAAATGGACATCATCTTGAAAAATTCTGCCTCTGCCACTACTCACAAACAGGTTACTATTCATAACCTTGTTACCTGACAATCTCATTCTTCTACCCAGTATATTGTCTTTTAATGTCCCTGACATGCTTTTTTCCAAAGTCAATGCATCCTCTTCCTGATTTACATCTTTCTCTTCATTTGCATCAGTTAGCTACTTTATTGTCACCTAACACAATGTCCTTCCTTCTTCAATTAACTATGCTATGCCCCCTTCCCTGAAATACTCAACTTTTGAGAATGTGCTCAGCTTTTCCAATAAGGATGCTGACTGACATTGGAGAAAACCACAATTTTGGGAAGGGTTGCCACTCACATTTATGGGGCTCTGAATCTGCAGGCAATTTCCAGCAATTTCTATTCATTAATGTTATAGTATTCTTCCAACTCTCTAATTATGCCCTCTCTTTTGGCCATGAAATGTAATTATAATTTAGAGACTTTCAATTCCTGTATATCCCCATCACTTATTTCCAGAACAAAAGGACTATTCTCCTTTTCCAGGATAATTTCTCTAGTTATTTTCTGATCTTTTTTCTTTATTAGCTTTCTCCCACAATCATGGATTTAAATGTATAGAACATCTGACAAAATATTTTTCCTATGTTAACAAATTTTGTTTTATCAAAAGCTGCGATTTCCTCCTGGCAACATTCTCTACCTCTCCTTTTATTTATAGATATAACCCTGAAATGAATTTCTAAAATCAGCTGTATTTATATAATCAATTTTAATATTTTTCAAACTGCAGCAAGAAGCCTTTTGCCTTCACTTTTCTGGAAAGGAAATCTAAATGACCCTCTATTAACCAAAGAAACCAATCAAAGGCTCCTCACAATTGATATTTTTATATTGCCTGACTTTGTTTTCCCCTTTAATTATGTCCTTTGTGTTCATTACCACATTCTGTTCTGTTTTCCCTTGTTTCCCAAAATGACCCCACTTCATTGCTTTGTCTGACTTCTTTTTCTCTATTGACACCATAAATTCCATTGATAACCATGTTCATTTCTGCACATTCTTTATGTTTTTTTAGCAATATTTACTAGTCTTATAGTTTCAGTAAGCACTAATTAAGGATAAATAACTATCACCTCTCCATGAATCTACCCTGATCACAGGGTCCATATTACAAAGTTAAATAACTCCACCTTAATGGAAAAGAAACATCATTTTTTCTCTATATAAAGTCTACATGTGGATAACCACTTTGTTGAAAGACTCTGGCAGTTTGGGGAGGTCCTTGAAATTCAGAGTAGTAGTATAAAAGCTGATTTGGTCCTGAGATTCAAAGATCCTTTTCTATTCAGATAATTAATAAATTATAGCAGGTTCAGTAGTGTATCAAACACTCTAAAATTTTTTTGATAATATGCCAGTCCCTAAAATCTAGTCATATATTGAGTGACAATTTTCTTAGGATATAGCAGACACATTTTCGGATAACCTATTGATATTATTGCTACTGCTACTTTCACTTAACCTTGTTTACAGATTTATCAGTTACAAGGAAAAGAAACAGAATTCTGCAAACTATTTTAGAATTGTCCAACTTTCTTTTACACTTCCTTTTGTTTATAATCTTGTTTCTTGCAAATTTCTTCTTGTTCCCACATCTTTACCATCATTCAACTTTCAGCTCAAACATAGTCTCTTTTATGAAGTATCTACTGTTAGCATTAGGCATAATTAAAAATTCCTTGTTGGGTCCTAAATGTAAGACATGACTGGTTATTTAATGTATCTTAACAGCAACTGATTAATTAACTTGTATTTTATTTTTCCAAAAATCATAATGTGGATACAAAAATATTTGCATTGCTGTAAGATATATATCTGCATAGACAAGGGAGCATAAGGATTAAGAAAAATGAAGAACAAGTCTAGGAAAAGTGCTAATAATCTTAGTTTCTTGATGTGTAAACTTCCTGTTTTTATTATACTTACACTGTTTGCATATACTTACCTGAGTTAGGATATATATCTTCTTTAGTTACAGATATGAAGACATTACCCATGGATGAAGAGAAGAAAACATGGTGAAAAATGCCCACAAAATCAGAAGGGAATCAGTTCCACTTGTTTACATTCCTTATACCCTCTCCAAATCCTGACAATTGAATTATTATTCTCCTTTTAAGAATCTACTCAAAATGACTCTTTTTGCAAAATTAGAGTGGCCAATTATACGCACTTCCCTTAGACCCTCTCTAAACATTTATCTATCTTTATGTTAAAGGCAGCTTAATTCTCCAACCCTTTTATGTGCATAAAATATTGCTATTTAGTGTACAATATGTGCAGTTATAAACAAAGCATTTCCAAGGAGACAAGCATGGGACAAATATAGTCCTTGCAATTTGTCAAGATTATTATGCAATTCTCATGAGAAATGAAATAGGAATGAATCATCTCTGTAGTACAAACAATGTAATCCCTCTCTCATCACTTTTAAAATGTTGATATTGGGATGGAATATATAAAGCAAATCTAGACCCCTTGGACTACACTCTAAATCTCTTTGATTCCTGTTCCTACAACTCAGAGTTTCAGCAGAAGAAATATCAGTTTTGGGCTACTCTGTATGCTTGAGTTGATGATAAACAGGCTAAGAGATGCCATAATTTACTACATAACTTATATTTTGAATTTGAGTAGCTTTTAAAGTTGATGCTCTAAGAGGAGGACATCACCAATTCTGTTTCCAATGTATTCAGTTTCATGATGCTAAGAGAGGGTAGTGGAAATAGAATGTCCTTTCCAACAAGAAGTGATTTAAAACTCTCTGTCTATGTGGATCCATGGAATTTTTTCACATGCATCTGTCTGTTTCCGGAAATCCCTTTGGTGGTGGTCCACTTTGAGCAACTGATATTAAACAACTTCCAATATTTAGAAATAACTACCCAGTCTTCTATATGGGCTGACTGAAGGAAGCATTTTTACTCAAAGTTGAGAAGCATGATTTTACATAAAATGAATTAACACTGGTTCCTACCCCCTATACTGCTCACATACATGTATTATAAGCATTAAGAGGATCCATATAAGCTTTGAAGTTTTACATAAGAAAAGAGTTATCGACTTAAGAAGGATACTTAACTAGTTTCTGAAAAAGGATCAATGTATTTTGCATTATTACTGGTGCTGCGGCTATTCTTATTATTGCACAATTATACACGGAGTTGGGAGCTCTGCTGCCATCATAATATTTTCTCTCCAGAAACAGTTTTATTTTCTGGTTTTCTGATGGTGAAAGGTTTTAACCTAGTCTGTACTTTCAGAGCCATTTCTAATAAAATTTCGGATAAATATTTTTTCCATTATTCTTGATCTTTGTGGTCCTTATTTTTCTTATCTGCAAAATGAAAGCATGGAGCTTCTTTTTCTTGAAAGCCTTAGCTTCCCCTGCCCTAACTTTCCACAGCTGTGAGCTGACCATGTTTCCCACACACAGAGAACCCTAACAAGAGCCCCCTGCTGGGAAACTGGATGGCAATCTTCAGACAAGGGCCCTCTTGCTCACTGTAGGTTAGGCTGGATAAAGAGAATGAAATCTAGATCTCTTTTATTCATATAATTTGTAAATTCCATGGCTATGCTTTATCCCTATTCCTATGGTGATTAAGCTGAGAAACGCTGGTCTAACATTGTTCATCATACGCCTTCATGTAGTCTCCACAAAAGATGAGGGCATTGAAGCAAGGAGAGGAAAGACAGTTTTGGGATTAAATTTAAAAGGCAAGAAGAAAACTCTTCATTTTTTGAGTGAAAAAATAATCCATTTTATTTTTTAAGGAGAAATTGTGGAAATTTTTTTTTATTCAGTCAAAATTGTAACAAGTCAAAAATTATTTATGTTCAAATCCCTCTTTTTCTGTATGACATTGGGCACTTCATTTAAATCTGTGATACCAGGTCTCTCATTTGTAGATACAATAATACTTGCAACTGTTAAAATAATGCTATGTAGTATATGAAAAATACAGGGGATAGGGTTGTGTGATGGTGGTTCAGTGGCAGAATTCTTGCCTGCCATGCTGGAGACCCAGGTTTTATTCCCATTGCCTGCCCATGCAAAAAAAAAACAAAAAAAAACACAAAACTACAGGGGATATAACACTAAATACATGGTAACTAATATGTGGGTGAAATTTAAAACCCTCAGTTATCTGTGAACGTCTCACTTTTCATTTGTATCTTCTGAAACCCTGAGTTTGCATTTCTAAAAATATGATTTACGAACCGGGCAACTCCTAAATTATTCTTAAGTTTTAATGAATATAAAGTATCACTGAAAAATTATGGATATATAACTCTTATGGATTTTTTTCTTTTTTTGGGGGGATAGGCAGGCACTGGGAATCAAACCCAGGTCTCCAGCATAGCAGGCAAGAACTCTGCCACTGCACCACCATTGCCCACTCTTATGGATTTTATTTTATATTTAAAAAATATTACACTCATGCTAGAGACCCGGGTTCAATTCCTGGTGCCTGCCATGACAAAAAAAAAATTATACTCATTTGCCATTTTTTTCATGTAAAGCCAGACAAAACTTGTTATTGTGATATTGTCATATTTCCAGTTATGACCTTGCTTGCACAGACTACATCAAAAAGGCACTGCCTAAAATTTTTTGCCTGTTTCTTTGAAATGCAGTAGAAATTTAAAGACACTCTAAGGTAGAGTGCAGATCCTTCCAGAGTTTATTGATTGCTTCGGGATGTATTTAAGATTTTCTAAAATCAATTTTTATAAGTATACTTACATACATGGGGTTTTATAATGCAATTACATTTATTTTTATGTATTTCAATAGTTTATATACTATTAAAATATTTGGATTTATAAAACGAGTAATATATATATATATATGTAGTATATAGGTATATGCGTGATACTGAGGAGCTTAGGTTTCAACTGCAAGAAACAAACGTGTGGGCAGAAGAGAAGAGCTCATAAGCCTTCCATCGCTAATACAGCCTGGAAATCTAGGAATACAATTCATCTGTTAAATGGATATTCATTCCGAGAGTATTCTTTTTACTAGTTTTTCCCCATAGTCAGTTTGCAGTATCATGTTACTATGTCTTCCTCAGGATGTTTTATCTAACTGAAATGAATTTCCACTCTGTCATGGATACAAATTATTTCCCTTGACCTAACACTGTAGGATATTCTACAAAATTTCAAGTCACAGAGTATTTAAGTCACATACCTATGCCAAAATGGTACAAGAAACAAAGGAATTATGTTAATTACTAAACACGTACCATAAATCCCCAATAGTATAGAAGGAAACAACCCAAATATCCATTAACTAATGAACAGATAAACAAAACATATTTATCCATGAAATGACGTATTCAGGAATAAAAAGGAATGATGTGTAGACACAGGCTACGACATGGATGAACATCTAAAATATAATACCCATATTAAAGAAGTAAGACACAAAGGAATACATCATATGATTCTGTTTGTATGAACTATCCAGATTGGAAAATCTACACATACAGAAAGTAGGCAAGTAGTTGTCCAAGGCTGGGGTGAGAATGGCAGGCTATTACAAATGAGCACAAAATTTCTTTTTTAGAGGATGGGAGTGTTCTAAAATTAGATTGGAATGATGGTTGCTCAACTGTGAAAATGCATGTAAAATGTGTGAATTTTTATATATTAATTATATCCCAATAAATTTCATGGATGTAAGGAAAAAAAACCCACCTTAATTCCACCATGTGCTGTGTCTGTATACCTCAGGACTTTGAAAAGGCTTAACATAAAAGTGAGATAAAGTTCTTGATTGTAGATATCCTGTGTGAAAAAAATCACCCATTTTAAGGAAATGGTCTATGAACTATTTACAAATAATTGTTCTCAAACTTTACAGAAAATAAAATGGGGTGGGATATAAAAAATTATTTGTGGAAACTAAATGGGGATATGGAAATACCTTGTTTTACTTTTTTTGTACCTTTTCTGAAAAATAAAGAAGTTAAAAATTAGTTTTAAATGAAAAGTTAAATTTTCAATAGAAATTGAAGGAGATAAATCATGTTGTAAATATTAGCAGTTATCATCCTCCTGGTTATCTGCTATGGCTCATGAATTTACTTTTCACAATGTCCCTGTAACAAAGTGTGGAACCCTTATTTTATCTATTGAAAGAGAAGCAGGATTAGTAAACGAAGTAAGAGCAACCCTTTTGAGGGAACAGATTACACGAGAGATAACTCCCTGACATGGGAATCAAAGGCAAAGAATGAAACCCAAAGTATAACTAAGCCCCAAACTAGACTTTAGTAATATCTCCCTTTGACTTAGTATAAATTTTGAGGCATTTATTGAATTTTAATGATCACATCAATGTATAAACTGATAAGGAGTGAGAAGACAATTCACTAGGCGAGTCATTTTTTGTCACGAATCGTGAAGAAATATCCTGAATGGTGACATTTGAAGGAGCATTTACCTTTGGGAAATAAATAACACAATGACAAAAACAACAGCAAAGGAAAAAGCAATTAAAACTTAATCATGATTAGACCAATAAAATATATTTTTACAATTGGTGAACTATGTTTGTGATGGCATTTTCTGGGATGTCTGATACACGTTTTGCTCTGTCTTTCATGCCATATGATTATCTTGGTTTTTCTCTTACCTTCATTTCTATGACATTCCTTGTCCTTCATGATTTCTCTTACTGTTCCAATAAGTTAAGTATTGCTGTTCCTCAAATACTTTACAGGACACTCATTTCTCATGTTGTCTTTTCCACAATTAAGTTCATTCAATACCCAGTTTTGCTTACATTTTCAATATGTCAATCTTTGCTAAAATATTTTCAGCCATTCTAACTTGTCTTCTGAGTTTTATACCCCTACTAGTAAGTTACTACTGTATATCTGGAAGGTAAAAAGACAGAGGGGATTAGTGGGAGAGGAAAAAGCGGGAGGGAGAGAAAAAATGAAAGAAGGCATGAAGCCAAAAAAAAAGAAGGGAGGAAGGAAAGGAGAGAATATGAGTGTTGTAGAGAAAGAGAAGGAAAGAAGGAGGAAGGAAGGAAATATCCCTACATCACCCTCTGACTACTACACTATTTCTAATTTCTATGACCGCACTTTCAAACAACAAGTATATCACACTTTCAAACAACAACAAATATACAACATCATTTCCCAACTGACCAATCCAAATTTCTTTCATACATTTTTTTAACTTTATTTACGGTATAATATAGCATATGTACAAAGCAAAGTAAGAAAAAAGCAACAGTTTTCAAAGCAGTTTTCAACAAGTAGTTACAGAACAGATCCCAGAGTTTGTCATGGGCTACCATACCATTCTCTCAGATTTTTCCTTCTAACTGCTCCAGAACATTGGAAGCTAGCCTTCACACATTTTTAAGACTTTTTCCACTCCACAAAAACTCTTTATGATAAGTTTTCCAGCACTTCAAAATCCATTGGCTATTTTTCAGTACCTTTTTAAAGTCACCTCTTAAACATTTTAACATAGTTAATCATTCCTCTCATAAAAGCACCTATTCATTTGGATTCATTGCCACCAAACCTGTTAGCACTTTTTACGCACACTTTCAGGATAATTTTGATGATTTAACTCTATGCCATTTTAACATTCCTGTTTCTTCAGTGTACTTTATACTCTATCATTTATTTGGTCAAGTCACCCTCTTTCATGATTTCATACATCAGACTGTGATCATCACTCCCAAATTCAGAACTCTCTCCTCAACAAAGAACCTGATAGACATATTCAATTTTAGGCTGGACATCTCCTCTTAGATATAGAATAGGTGGGTCACATGAACAAACAAAGAACATTTCTAAAGCTAAAGTTAGTTAAAGCTGAAGTTAGGTTAATTTAATATAGTATGAGTTGCATGGAACTGTTGTGAAATCAAAAGGAATTTTCTGACCTTCTGTTGGTCAAATTTGTATCAATAAAATGTAAATATTTAGAGATTATATAAAAGTCCTAGATATTTGGATATGTCCTCACTGTCCATGATATGTCCTGATACTGGTCTCCATGATGCTAGAAACAGTAGAATGTTATTGGTCATAACTTTAGTTATTCTTAAAAATATGCTACATGCCACAAAACAACCAAAATCCCTTTTCTGTTATGTTGTTTTACTCTGATGCTTCTCTGAAAATGTTTGCAGTCAACCACGGGTCACAGCTTCATATTCAGCAAAAGCAGAAAAACAAACAAACAAAAAAAACCCAGGTACTTTAATTAAGAAGCAAGGCTAGTATATAAATCAAACTCCACTTGTCAACTAATATCACCCTTGTAAAGCTGTGAAGGTGGGATAGTGTCAAATATCTCAACTTCCAGGAATAGTTTGGACATCTTCAAATGATCTTTATGCAGCTACCTCTTTTTGTGTGATATGAATATGTCCTTGTAAGTATCTGTCTATTTTCTGGATGGATAGTGGTTTTTTTTCCTTGTTGCTAGTCTACAGCTCCACAACAGCTAAAAGATTATTCAATTTTGGTTTCTTCACAAGGGAATTCCTGCTATTCTCTTGAGCAATAGAATCTCCCAATTTACTGGAACTGCAATTAAGGAACTTTGCAACAACTTACCTATCAACCAAGAGTTTCCCTGTCCCCCCCCATCCTCAATTATCAGGAAAGGGAAAAAGAACAGATAGTATCTTAAAATATTAATTAGCTAAGAGCTCTCCTGGGTCTTAAGAAGATTTTAAATGTCCTTAATTCAAATCAAAATTCCATGGGAATTAAATGGTAAAAGACCAGAACCATAGCCTGATAGAGTGATAGATTTAAAAGCAATCTTTCTATCTAGTCCATGTGTTTTAGTTTGAAGATCAAAGTCTCATTATGTTTAGAATTGCCTTACTGCAAATAGATGAAATTGTCTTTTCATTAATAGAAAGCTGTTCAGAAGCTTCAGCATTTGGCCACAGTGAGTGCTAACTGTAGCATGGCGAAGCTGTGTGCGGGCACACCTGTCTCTGGGAGAGGATTGTGGGGAAGGAGGAACTAGTAGGTCCAAGTGTGGTGAGGAGGAGAGGGTTATGAGGATTCAACGAATCTAAATAGATGAAAACAGATGAAGTTTGGAAAGTTTGGTTGGAGTGGAGACAGTGTTTTGAACATTTTAATGACTATCTCATCATGGATCCATATTTTTTCCTCATAAAATATTTGTTCATTTATTCAACAACTATATATATATATATATATAGATAGATAGATAGATAGATAGATAGATAGATAGATAGATAGATACATTAGCTAAATTATTTAAATTCTGCTCTTTACCCTGGCCTAGGATTCTTCCCTCAGCCTTTGTAACCACAAGCTCCAGCCTATCAGAAATACCAACTAAGCCCCTATGAAATCACAATCGGAAGACCCATGAGGCTTATCATTTCTTCTGCTTTACTGTATTCCAACTTATTACAATGTGAAATTGTTAATTATTGCAAAGGACTAATTACATATACCCAGTTTGACCACTCAAAGATCTGGTCTGCCTTTCCTTAGATACCTATGCAGAGGACTCTACATGACCTGCATATCGGAGACTTTATATACTGAAGAGACATCAATGGAAGACTGCTTTATAACTAGATGGAAAGGGCTTTATCAAGTCTTATTGACCACCACTTCAATTGGTCCCTGGGTCCACCTCTCACAATTAAAATTTGCTCCAAGCCCTTGAAAGATTACTCCTATTTGGATCTCAGGCTAATGTTGACATGAGGATTCCAGAGAGCAGGAAGCATTTCATTTAGACAGATTCTGCCTGAAATGACAGAACAGATAGATGATACTCAAGACCATTGATCAAGACATGCCTAAATTTCCTTCTCACCATCTCTCTAAGTGTTTGCATTCATCCTATATCCTTTACAATACCAATCTCCATCCCCAATAATGTGCTACCTTCATCATGTTTTTTTAAAATTTCCTCTTTATTCTACTTCTGCCCAAGGTAAATACATGCCTTAACAAAATTCCTTTGTCCTTCTGAAACTATATAGAAAATGAAACCAATGAAAATAAGTATCAGGTCTGTATACATCCCCTGATTAGCTCCCAAACAGACATTTTCTAAAGACTAGTTGCCTTACACTTGTAGGTATAGCCCTGGCAAGAAACATCAGATATACCCAGTTAGAAAGATCTCCTTTATGGAAAGACTAGGCTGTGCCTTTAACTCCCCCAAGGCTGAGATTAAAATATATTCTCTGTAACCTAAGGAATGTGATGTTTTTACCAGAAACCAGATAAAAATGGGCAGCTTGTAATTTTCAGTTTCTATATGGCAGGAGTCCTTTAACTTTCATGGGCCAGGAGCACCCTGTAGGGCCAGATCCCCTTTAGAGAAACCATTTCTCTCTAACCACCCCAAGGTTTAACTTACATAATAACTTATTCTACTTAAGACACGTATTTTGGGAGACTGAAAGGTCAGGCAAAGGAAACTGTTGGTCAAATGGGATTAAGATATCAGATAACAATTAAATTTATTATGATTATGATTCTCCTTTTGTAGTTTACATTGAATTAGCACTATAACCTTTTTCAGGGTTACTATTCAGGCACTCAGTTTGTATATTGAACATAATATCTTGGTATTTGTATAGCCTAATTTTTTCTGATACTTTAAAATATTCTTTATAAAAAATCAAATCACTCATTCTTAGAATTAGTTTCTAATTACTTAAATACACAAGTAATTTTTGGTAGTTTTCTAAAGAACTCCATTTGTATTCTGAAATTCCCAAACTATTCTTACAAGATCTAATAATTCATAGACTCTCTTAACCAAAGGAACTTGTGCCATATTGCTTTACTCTATATAACATGGGAGAAGAGCTGAAATTACTGGCTAGTGCTCATAGATCCCTGACAGGCTCAGGCCAGGTGTCTGTCTTTATATCTCTCTGGATATTATGAAATAAGTAGTATCTTTTATAAACTAATTGTATTCTATCCCTAAATAACTAAGATGGTCATAGATGAAGTCTATATAATGTCTGATAGATTATCAAATAATATTAAATACCAGCCAGTTTAAAATACATGCCATTATATTATCTATGTATGAAAGATAGGTGATAAATAATATATTGAGGTTCAGAAGATCCAGAACCTCAACCTTTACAGCATAAAGAGACACAAAATGAGTACAAAACTTAAATGAAAGTAAAATTTAAATAGATAAATAATTTAGAGAGAGCCTAAATAATGCGGAATGTGTAAAAATGCTCTAAGTTCATCAAGTTTTCTCTTGGCTAAATTTTATGTTTGGCAAAGCAACATTACTTTAATCAGTCACATTTTCTTTGGGAGCTTATGATCCTTTGGGAGTAGTAAAAGGAACATCATGGTACCCAAGAAGAAATTAATCTATTAGATATTTTCCTGAAGGCACTGCCAGCCATAGCAACAGTAAACACCTGTAATCATACATCATCTTCCTTTAGGAATAACTAGAGAATCCCCAAAGTTCCTCCTCAAATCCAAATCCCATGTGCCCATTAACGTTACTATGTCTGTATAAAACTCCCTAGTCTTCTGACATCCCTAGTCACTACCAATGGATATTCCATGTCTAGACAAGGGAATTGTGTCCTAAAGGATAAAGGATCAGGTTTCTATTTTGCTGAGTGTATGACACTTAAGGAAATTGTTTATATTTTATTTTATTTCAAAAGAAGATAAACACTAATAGAAATTTGGGGATCATAAATCCATTTAATTTATACCTCTCCAGAAATACTTTCAATCCTCTATTAATGTCTGCTACTTCTATCTCCAACTTCAATAGTTCCATCTTTGTTCTCACTGGTTTTCCTGGCCTAGAAGGTAACTATCTCTGGCTCTCCATTCCCTTCTCCTCCATCTACACCATGGTATTTCTAGGAAACTGCATGGTTCTCCATGTGATCCGGACTGAGCCAAGCCTACATCAGCCTATGTTTTATTTCCTGGCCATGCTGGCCCTCACGGACCTGTGTATGGGGCTGTCGACTGTGCACACAGTGCTAGGGATCTTGTGGGGACTCATTCAAGAGATCAGCCTGGATTCCTGCATTGCCCAGTCCTATTTTATCCATGGTCTGTCCTTCATGGAGTCCTCTGTCCTTCTTGCCATGGCCTTTGACCGCTACATTGCCATTTGTGACCCACTGCGCTACTCTTCCATCCTAACTAATGACAAAATCATGAAAATTTGGATGGCCATTTTAGGTAGGAGCTCTTTACTCATACCTCCAGTTATCATCCGCCTGAAGTTCTTAAGTTACTGTCGTCCCCACATCCTTTCTCACTCTTTCTGCCTGCACCAGGACTTAATTCGAATGGCCTGTTCGGATATCCGCTTCAACAGCATCTATGGTCTGGCCTTGGTGATCAGCAACTTGTTATTGGATGCGGTGCTCATACTTGTCTCCTATATCATGATCTTACATACAGTTTTAGGCATTGCATCCCAGGAGGAGAGGATCAAATCCTTGCAGACATGCGTATCTCACATCTGTGCTGTTTTGGTTTTCTATATCCCAATCATTGGTCTGACCATGGTGCATCGGTTTGGGAAACACCTCTCACCTTTGGTTCATGTCCTCATGGGCAGCATCTATATCCTTTTTCCACCCTTGATGAACCCCATTATTTATAGCATCAAAACTCAACAGATACGAAGAAGAATCCAGAGGCTGTGCTACTTGAATGTAGCCTAAGCTCCTTGAGATCAAATGTGACTCTATTTAAAGGCAACAAATGCAATTCAAAAGGGTGAGTCAGTACGTAACTAAAAATATATTTAATGATTTCTATTTGTATGATATTTTACATGTAATACCTGCTTTCCTCTCCATTTTCCCGCAACTTTCATAAGTGAATTAAATTATCATCAATTTTGTAAATCATAAAATGTAAATACAATGCACTGAGACTAGCATAATAATGTTTGTGGTAGATTAGCTAGTAAATTATATATTTTACTATGGCCAGAAGATGTTTTTGGAACTAGCCATTATGAAAAATGTATATTATGTTGATTATAACTCCTAAAGTAATTTTTGCAAGAAACACTATTTTCAATCATTTTCACTACCCTAGACAATGTTTTGGTTTATTGTTTGGCCATATCCCCTTTATTCAGTTTAGTCCCATGGCCATTTTATGGAGTAGGCATCATAGGACTAGGACTATTTAAATTATTTGCAAAGTTGTGATTAAAACAAACAAATACTGAAAGCTAACCTTGCCCACCAATCAATCCCCATTCCCACTTTATGGTCAGTAGCTGAACAGGAGGTAAAGGCAATCAATAATTGCCAGAATAGAATGAAATAGACTTTGTGATTAGTGTATTTATCCAAATAATAATACAAATAGCAATTGCCATTTGAATATGTTTACGATGAGCTTTCTTTCTATTATCTCGTTTAGATCCCGTGCTTCAGTTTAAAAACAAAAACAGAATACTTTGTAATAATTGTTACTCTGGCCAAGGTAAATACATTTCTAATTTACTTTCCCATTCAGTATTCTGAGGGAGCAATTATTTTCCAATATAGTATTGGATATTTTAAATCATGTAGAGGTTAAATAACATTTCCAATTTTTATGAAACAGTCAGTGATGGGATTGGGATATATTCTCTGTGTTAGCTTCAAATTACATGACAGCTCTTTCTTTCCTCCCTTCTTTCTATATTTCTTTTTATTAAGAAGTTCACCAGATGATTATAAAACCATCATAAAACATTTGTCTGATAAAAAAAGTAGGAAATCATGGGTAATTATATATTGGGCACATTTGAACTCTGTTTGTACCTATAAATTTTCAAAAAACAATTTTGCAATGATGATATGTACGTATTTGTATCTGCTTTTCATCACCTAATATTTTGATGGCAAGTTTATTGAGTTATAATTACTAACAATAAAATTCATGCTGTATGTGTACAGTTTGATGAGTTTTGAAAAACATTTATAGTTATATAACTACTATCACCAGCATCAAGTTATAGCATCTTTTCATTATTCCAAAAAGTTCCCTTATATTACTCTGTGGCCAATCCCGTCCCCCAACTACCCTAAATCCCTGGCAACCACTTATATGATTTCTGTCCCATAATTTCGTTTTTTAAAAAAAGTCATGTAAACTAAATCAGCAGTAATCTTTCATGTCTGGATTATTTCACTGAATAAAAATGCTCTTGAGATTTGCTCTTGTTACATATACCTATAGTTCCTTTATTTTTATTGCTAAGTCCAATTCTACTGTATCATATATCAAAAAACTGTCCATTCATCAACCATTTGCAATTTTAACTTTTTTGTAGCTTTGATTATAAATAAAGGTGTTATAAACATTCACACCATGTGATTATAAGAATGTTTCATAAAAATTGTTAATTTTAGAGTTTACTTTCAACGTTTACATCATCACTACTAATAACATAATCACCACAATAATAATATTACTTGGTTTATATTTATCAGATGCCTGTTATACCAGCTACTGTGGAAGCACTGTGCAGGGACTCTATTAATCCTCAAAGTAAATGTTTGCTGGGTAAATCATAATCTTTTCATTGCACATGTGAGGAAATTGAGGCAAAGAGATTTAAATTACTAGAAGATAAGTGTTGCAATATTTCAATTTCCCTCTTAGCATTTTTTACCACTGCTGTTGCTGTTTCATTTTATATTACAGAGATTTCTTTGTGGCTCTGTGTTTTTGTTTCATTTGGTTTTGCTTTTGTTTTTGCTTAGCTGCTCATAAAGTAAGGGTCTTAAATTATATATGGGTATGAATATAAATTTTCAAATGAGTTACTAATGGAAAGAATTACTCAATAGTCCATTCTTTCTTCAGCAAGTATTATGATATGCCAAATTGCTATGCAATAGATTTTGTACTTTATATTCTAAAATTCAAATGTCATGAATTATGTTTTTATTTTTCTCTTGTGTTCCTGCTAAAGATTATTTACCCCAAATCCCAACCATTCACTTAAATGTCAGTTAGTGCATTTGAGTTTTAAAAGCACCTTTACTGTGCTATAACAATCTATTTGATAACTTTTCTGAACAGGGTTGCTGATCTTTTCTGCTGCAGTGTTTCTTTCCTCCATAGGTCTCTCCCACCCACCCCCACCCCAGGCCTGTTATCTTCTGCACTAAAGGGGAAGTCAACATCTCCCTGAAGGATTAGGTAAGGGAATTGTTTGGGGCCCTGGTCTAATTGCTGTAAAACCTGGCTGACATTTCTTGAAAGATGCCTCATCTTACCTACTTTCGGGTTCTGTCCTTTCCTCTATATCTGCTGAATTTTCACTGATTATTTTCTCTTGGATTCACTTAGTGTCCCATCCATAACCTTGGCTATTACTGGACAAGACCTGAGACCTTATTCTATTTCTTTTACTCCCCAACTCTAACATTTGATCCCATGATCTTTGACGACATAGTCATTCATTCATAACCATGGCATCTCCCTGGACAGCTTCAGTATCCAGCATTCCCCATAATTTTGTGTTCTCTGCAGTGCAGTGCTATAAAGAACTGTATCATTTGCTGGCTTGGGAAAGAGAAGAGAATCACAATGCGTTCTTTCTAGTTCTTCTCTGATTGAGTGCACCCCATGGTCATTTCTGCTCTAATGCTGCTGTCTCACGTTGTTGTGAGACATCCCACAAGGCAATCCCCATCAGATGCCCAAGCAGGAACTAAGGTACTAATCTCTCTCTGCTTTTAGCTTCCTCTTCAAAATACCTTAAATTACTATCTTCTTGTAACCTCACTCTTTGAAAGAAGCCAAAAAATGTGTAGGAGAAACTGGCAACCTGCTTTTTTAAGGGCTAGAAGTAAGGTAGAGGAAAATCGTAAGGGGGTTTGTCACCAGGGTGGGTGAGGGATTTACTGAAGTTGATTAGGACCATTTGTTCTGAAGGTTTTCCTTTAATGGTCATTAGGCTAGCTGGATCCTTTAAGGGCTGGGAGAGAAGAAATGGGAGGTAAGAAACTACACATTTAGGGCCTCTCAGGCACCTACTAGCCTGGGTGAGAGGGAGAGGGGAGGGGTAGGTGAGGGGCAACTTTGGCATTTAGAATGCTTACAGTCTGAAGTTGTATTTTTTTTTTCCTTTTTTTCCCCCTGCAGTCTCGCAGCTGCTTGATTGGTTTCAAGGTAGTCAGGACAGGGGAGAGTATAGTTTTTGTCGCTGTTCCTATAAATAATAACTAACATTTATTGTACATTTACTATGTTCTAAGCACTATTTTTTTAAAATAAGCATGTTAATAACATAACTTTCTTAAGGTTTTATATTTAGAGGTAGTAGCGCTGA